>NW_027668907.1:25000-30000 GCF_964194185.1 Rhinolophus hipposideros | reverse complement strand
AACCCTAACCCTAACCCTAACCCTAACCCTAACTCTAAACCTAACCCTAACCCCTAACCCTAACCCTAACCCTAACACTAAACCTAACCCTAACCCTAACCCTAACCCAAAACCTAAACCTAACCCTAACCTAACTCTAACCCTAAAGCATAACCCTAACCTTAACCCTAATCCTAACCCCTAACCCTAACCCTAAGCCTAACCCTAACCCTAACACTAACACTAACCCTAACCCTAACCCTAACACTAACCCTAACCCTAACCCTAACCCTAACCCTAGGGCGAGGGGTAGTGCTCGGGGTAACCTAACCCTAACCCTAACCCTAAACCTAACCCTAACCTAACTCTAACCCTAACCCTAACCCCTAACCCTAACACTAACCCTAACCCTAACCCTAACCCTAAACCCAACAAAAACCCTAACCCTAACCTAACCCTAACCCTAACACGAACCCTAACGCTAACCCTAACACTAACCCTAACCCCTAACCCTAACCCTAAACCTAACACAAACCCTATCCCTAACCCTAACCCTAACCCTAAACCTAACACCAACCCTAACCTAACTCTAACCCTAACCCTAACCCATAACCCTAACCCTAACCCTAACACTAACCCTAACTTTAACCCCTAACCCTAACCCTATCCCTAACCCTAACCCAAAACCTAACCCTAACCCTAACCCTAACCCTAACCCAAACCCTAACCCTAATCCTAACCCTAACCTAACCCTAAACCTAACCCTAACCCTAACCCTAACCCTAACCCTAACCCCTAACCCTAACCTAACCCTAACCCTAAACCTAACCCTAACCCTAACCCTAACCCCTAACCCTAACCCTAACCCTAACCCTAACCCTAACCCTAAACCTAACCCTAAGCCTAACCCTAACCCTAACCCTAACCCTAACCCTAACCCTAACGCTAACCCTAACCCTAACCCTAACCCTAAACCTAACGCTAAACCTAACACCAACCCTAACCCTAACCCTAACCCTAACACCAACCCTAACCCTAACCCTAACCCTAACCCTAACCCAAAACCTAACCCTAACCCTAACGCTAACCCTAACACTAACCCTAACCCCTAACCCTAACCCTAAACCTAACCCTAACCGTAACCCTAACCCTAACTCTAACCCTAAACCTAACACCAACCCTAACCCTAAACCTAACCCTAAACCTAACACCAACCCTAACCCTAACCCTAACCCTAACCCTAAGCTAACTCTAACCCTAACCCTAACCCATAACCCTAACCCTAACCCTAACACTAACCCTAACTTTAACCCCTAATGCTAACCCTAACCCTAACCCTAACCCAAAACCTAACCCTAACCCTAACCCTAACCCTAACCCTAACCCTAAACTAACACTAACACTAACCCTAACCCCTAACCCTAACCCTAAACCTAACCCTAACCCTAACCCTAACACCAACCCTAACCCTAACCCTAACCCAAAACCTAACCCTAACCCTAACCTAACTGTAACTCTAAACCCTAAACCTAACCCTAATCCTAACCCTATACCTAACCCAAACCCAAAGTCTAAACCTAACCCTAACCCCTAAGCCTAACCCTAAACCCAACACCAACCCTAAACCTAAACCTAACCCTAACCCTAACACGAACCCTAACCCTAACCCTATCACTAACCCAAAACCTAACCCTAACGCTAACCTAACTCTAACTCTAAACCCTAACCCTAACCTAACTCTAACTCTAAACCCTAACCCTAACCCTAACCCTAAACCTAACACCAACCCTAACCCTAACCCTAACCCTAACACCAACCCTAACTCTAACCCTAACCCTAACCCTAAACCCTAACCCTAACCCTAACACTAACCCTAACCCTAACCCAAAACCTAACCCTAACTCTAACCCTAAACCTAACCCTAACGCTAACCCTAACCCTAACCCTAACCCTAACCCCTAACCCTAACCCTAACCCTAACCCTTACCCTATCCCTTAACCTAACACCAACCCTAACCCTAACCCTAACCCTAATACCAACCCTAACCCTACCCCTAACCCTAAATCCTAACCCTAACACTAACCCTAACCCTAACCCTAACCCTAACACTAACCCTAACACTAACTTCTAACCCTAACCCTAACCCTAACCCTAACCTTAACACCAACCCTAACATTAACCCTAAACCCTAACCCTAACCCTAACCCGACCCCTAACCCTAACCCTAACCCTAACACTAACACTAACCCTAACCCTAACCCTAACCCTAACACTAACCCTAACCCTAACCCCTAACCCTAACCCTAACCCTAACCCTAACCCTAGAGCGAGGGGTAGTGCTCGGGGTAACCTAACCCTAACCCTAACCCTAACCCTAACCCTAACCTAACTCTAACCCTAACCCTAACCCCTAACCCTAACACTAACCCTAACCCTAACCCTAACCCTAAACCCAACAACAACCCTAACCCTAACCCTAACCCTAACCCTAACACTAACCCTAACCCTAACCCTAACCCTAACACTAACCCTAACACTAACTTCTAACCCTAACCCTAACCCTAACCCTAACCTTAACACCAACCCTAACATTAACCCTAAACCCTAACCCTAACCCTAACCCGACCCCTAACCCTAACCCTAACCCTAACACTAACACTAACCCTAACCCTAACCCTAACCCTAACACTAACCCTAACCCTAACCCCTAACCCTAAACCTAACCCTAACCCTAACCCTAACCCTAACCCTAACACTAACACTAACCCTAACCCCTAACCATAAACCTAACACTAACCCTAACCCTAACCCTAACCCTAACACCAACCCTAACCCTAACCCTAACACTAACCCTAACACCAACCCTAACCCTACCCCTAAACCTAAACCCTAACCCTAATCCTAACCCTAACCTAACCCTAAACCTAACCCTAACCCTAACCCTAACCCTAAACCTAACCCTAAACCTAACACCAACCCTAACCCTAACCCTAACCCTAACACCAACCCTAACTTTAACCCTAACCCTAACCCTAACCCTAACCCTAACCTAACTCTAAACCTAACCCTAACCCCTAACCCTAACCCTAACCCTAACACTAAACCTAACCCTAACCCTAACCCTAACCCAAAACCTAAACCTAACCCTAACCTAACTCTAACCCTAAAGCATAACCCTAACCTTAACCCTAATCCTAACCCCTAACCCTAACCCTAAGCCTAACCCTAACCCTAACACTAACACTAACCCTAACCCTAACCCTAACACTAACCCTAACCCTAACCCTAACCCTAACCCTAACCCTAGAGCGAGGGGTAGTGCTCGGGGTAACCTAACCCTAACCCTAACCCTAACCCTAACCTAACTCTAACCCTAACCCTAACCCCTAACCCTAACACTAACCCTAACCCTAACCCTAACCCTAAACCCAACAACAACCCTAACCCTAACCCTAACCCTAACCCTAACACGAACCCTAACCCTAACCCTAACACTAACCCAAAACCTAACCCTAACGCTAACCTAACTCTAACCCTAAAACCTAACCCTAACCCTAACCCTAACCCTAACCCTAACCCAAAACCTAACCCTAACCCTAACCCTAACCCTAACCCTAACCCTAACCCTAACGCTAACCCTAACACTAACCCTAACCCCTAACCCTAACCCTAAACCTAACCCTATCCCTAACCCTAACCCTAACCCTAACCCTAACGCTAACCCTAACACTAACCCTAACCCCTAACCCTAACCCTAAACCTAACACCAACCCTATCCCTAACCCTAACCCTAACCCTAAACCTAACACCAACCCTAACCTAACTCTAACCCTAACCCTAACCCATAACCCTAACCCTAACCCTAACACTAACCCTAACTTTAACCCCTAACCCTAACCCTATCCCTAACCCTAAGCCAAAACCTAACCCTAACCCTAACCCTAACCCTAACCATAACCCTAACACTAATCTAACACTAACACTAACCCTAACCCCTAACCCTAACCCTAAACCTAAACCTAACCCTAACCCTAACACCAACCCTAACCCTAACCCTAAACCTAATCCAAAACCTAACCCTAACCCTAACCTAACTCTAACTCTAAACCCTAAACCTAACCCTAACCCTAACCCTATACCTAACCCTAACCCAAAGCCTAACCCTAACCCTAACCCTAACACTAAACCTAACCCTAACACTAACCCTAACCCTAACCCTAAACCTAACACTAACCCTAACCCTAACCCTAACGCTAGGGCGAGGGGTAGTTCTCGGGGTAACCTAACCCTAACCCTAACCCTAACCCTAACCCTAACCCTAACCCTAACCTAACTCTAACCCTAACCCTAACCCCTAACCCTAACCCTAACCCTAACTCTAACCCTAAACCTAAACTTAACACCAACCCTAACCCTAACCCTAACCCTAACACCAACCCTAACCCTAACCCTAACCCTAACCCAAAACGTAACCCTAACGCTAACCTAACTCTAACCCTAAACCCTAACCCTAACCCTAACCCTAACCCTAACCCAAAACCTAACCCTACCCTAACCCTAAGCCTAACCCTAACACTAACCCTAAACCTAACCCTAACCCTAAAACTAACCCTAACTCTAACCGCTAACCTTAACCCTAAACCTAACCTTAAACCTAACACCAACCCTAACCCTAACCCTAAACTTAACACCAACCCTAACTCTATTCCTAACCCTAAATTGTAACCCTAACCCTAACCCTAACCCTAAACCTAACCCTAACCCTAACCCAAAACCTAACCCTAACACTAGCGCTAACCCTAACACTAACCCTAACCCCTAACCCTAACCCTAAACCTAACCCTAACCCTAACCCTAACCCTAACCCTAACCCTAACGCTAACCCTAACCCTAACACTAACCCTAACCCCTAACACTAATCCTAAACCTAACCCTAAACCTAACACCAACCCTAACCCTAACCCTAACCCTAACCCTAACCCTAACCTAACTCTAACTCTAAACCCTAAACCTAACCCTA
>NW_027668907.1:10000-17500 GCF_964194185.1 Rhinolophus hipposideros | reverse complement strand
TAACCCTAACCCTAACCCTAACACCAACCCTAACTTTAACCCTAACCCTAACCCTAACCCTAACCCTAACCTAACTCTAAACCTAACCCTAACCCCTAACCCTAACCCTAACCCTAACACTAAACCTAACCCTAACCCTAACCCTAACCCAAAACCTAAACCTAACCCTAACCTAACTCTAACCCTAAAGCATAACCCTAACCTTAACCCTAATCCTAACCCCTAACCCTAACCCTAAGCCTAACCCTAACCCTAACACTAACACTAACCCTAACCCTAACCCTAACACTAACCCTAACCCTAACCCTAACCCTAACCCTAGGGCGAGGGGTAGTGCTCGGGGTAACCTAACCCTAACCCTAACCCTAAACCTAACCCTAACCTAACTCTAACCCTAACCCTAACCCCTAACCCTAACACTAACCCTAACCCTAACCCTAACCCTAAACCCAACAACAACCCTAACCCTAACCCTAACCCTAACCCTAACACGAACCCTAACGCTAACCCTAACACTAACCCTAACCCCTAACCCTAACCCTAAACCTAACACAAACCCTATCCCTAACCCTAACCCTAACCCTAAACCTAACACCAACCCTAACCTAACTCTAACCCTAACCCTAACCCTAACCCTAACCCTAACCCTAACCCTAACCCAAAACCTAACCCTAACCCTAACCCTAACCCTAACCCTAACGCTAACCCTAACACTAACCCTAACCACTAACCCTAACCCTAAACCTAACCCTATTCCTAACCCTAACCCTAACCCTAACCCTAACGCTAACCCTAACACTAACCCTAACCCCTAACCCTAACCCTAAACCTAACACCAACCCTCTCCCTAACCCTAACCCTAACCCTAAACCTAACACCAACCCTAACCTAACTCTAACCCTAACCCTAACCCATAACCCTAACCCTAACCCTAACACTAACCCTAACTTTAACCCCTAACCCTAACCCTATCCCTAACCCTAACCCAAAACCTAACCCTAACCCTAACCCTAACCCTAACCCTAACCCAAACCCTAACCCTAATCCTAACCCTAACCTAACCCTAAACCTAACCCTAACCCTAACCCTAACCCTAACCCTAACCCTAACCCCTAACCCTAACCTAACCCTAACCCTAAACCTAACCCTAACCCTAACCCTAACCCCTAACCATAACCCTAACCCTAACCCTAACCCTAAACCTAACCCTAAGCCTAACCCTAACCCTAACCCTAACCCTAACCCTAACCCTAACCCTAACGCTAACCCTAACCCTAACCCTAACCCTAAACCTAACGCTAAACCTAACACCAACCCTAACCCTAACCCTAACCCTAACACCAACCCTAACCCTAACCCTAACCCTAACCCTAACCCAAAACCTAACCCTAACCCTAACACCAACCCTAACCCTAACCCTAATCCTAAACCTAACCCTAACCGTAACCCTAACCCTAACCCTAACCCTAAACCTAACACCAACCCTAACCCTAAACCTAACCCTAAACCTAACACCAACCCTAACCCTAACCCTAACCCTAACCCTAACCCTAAGCTAACTCTAACCCTAACCCTAACCCATAACCCTAACCCTAACCCTAACACTAACCCTAACTTTAACCCCTAATCCTAACCCTAACCCTAACCCTAACCCAAAACCTAAACCTAACCCTAACCCTAACCCTAACCCTAACCCTAAACTAACACTAACACTAACCCTAACCCCTAACCCTAACCCTAAACCTAACCCTAACCCTAACCCTAACACCAACCCTAACCCTAACCCTAACCCAAAACCTAACCCTAACCCTAACCTAACTCTAACTCTAAACCCTAAACCTAACCCTAATCCTAACCCTATACCTAACCCAAACCCAAAGCCTAACCCTAACCCTAACCCCTAAGCCTAACCCTAAACCCAACACCAACCCTAAACCTAAACCTAACCCTAAACCTAACACGAACCCTAACCCTAACCCTATCACTAACCCAAAACCTAACCCTACCGCTAACCTAACTCTAACTCTAAACCCTAACCCTAACCTAACTCTAACTCTAAACCCTAACCCTAACCCTAACCCTAAACCTAACACCAACCCTAACCCTAACCCTAACCCTAACACCAACCCTAACTCTAACCCTAACCCTAACCCTAAACCCTAACCCTAACCCTAACACTAACCCTAACCCTAACCCAAAACCTAACACTAACTCTAACACTAACCCTAACCCTAACGCTAACCCTAACCCTAACCCTAACCCTAACCCCTAACCCTAACCCTAACCCTAACCCTTACCCTATCCCTTAACCTAACACCAACCCTAACCCTAACCCTAACCCTAATACCAACCCTAACCCTACCCCTAACCCTAAACCCTAATCCTAACACTAACCCTAACCCTAACCCTAACCCTAACACTAACCCTAACACTAACTTCTAACCCTAACCCTAACCCTAACCCTAACCTTAACACCAACCCTAACATTAACCCTAAACCCTAACCCTAACCCTAACCCGACCCCTAACCCTAACCCTAACCCTAACACTATCACTAACCCTAACCCTAACCCTAACCCTAACACTAACCCTAACCCTAACCCCTAACCCTAAACCTAACCCTAACCCTAACCCTAAACCTATACCTAACCTTAACCCTAACCCTAACACTAACCCTAACCCTAACCCCTAACCATAAACCTAACACTAACCCTAACCCTAACCCTAACCCTAACACCAACCCTAACCCTAACCCTAACACTAACCCTAACACCAACCCTAACCCTACCCCTAACCCTAAACCCTAACCGTAACCTAACCCTAACCCTAACACTAACCCTAACCCTAACCCAAACCCTAACCCTAATCCTAACCCTAACCTAACCCTAAACCTAACCCTAACCCTAACCCTAACCCTAAACCTAACCCTAAACCTAACACCAACCCTAACCCTAACCCTAACCCTAACACCAACCCTAACTTTAACCCTAACCCTAACCCTAACCCTAACCTAACTCTAAACCTAACCCTAACCCCTAACCCTAACCCTAACCCTAACACTAAACCTAACCCTAACCCTAACCCTAACCCAAAACCTAAACCTAACCCTAACCTAACTCTAACCCTAAAGCATAACCCTAACCTTAACCCTAATCCTAACCCCTAACCCTAACCCTAAGCCTAACCCTAACCCTAACACTAACACTAACCCTAACCCTAACCCTAACACTAACCCTAACCCTAACCCTAACCCTAACCCTAGGGCGAGGGGTAGTGCTCGGGGTAACCTAACCCTAACCCTAACCCTAAACCTAACCCTAACCTAACTCTAACCCTAACCCTAACCCCTAACCCTAACACTAACCCTAACCCTAACCCTAACCCTAAACCCAACAAAAACCCTAACCCTAACCCTAACCCTAACCCTAACACGAACCCTAACGCTAACCCTAACACTAACCCTAACCCCTAACCCTAACCCTAAACCTAACACAAACCCTATCCCTAACCCTAACCCTAACACTAAACCTAACACCAACCCTAACCTAACTCTAACCCTAACCCTAACCCATAACCCTAACCCTAACCCTAACACTAACCCTAACTTTAACCCCTAACCCTAACCCTATCCCTAACCCTAACCCAAAACCTAACCCTAACCCTAACCCTAACCCTAACCCAAACCCTAACCCTAATCCTAACCCTAACCTAACCCTAAACCTAACCCTAACCCTAACCCTAACCCTAACCCTAACCCCTAACCCTAAACTAACCCTAACCCTAAACCTAACCCTAACCCTAACCCTAACCCCTAACCCTAACCCTAACCCTAACCCTAACCCTAACCCTAACCCTAAACCTAACCCTAAGCCTAACCCTAACCCTAACCCTAACCCTAACCCTAACCCTAACGCTAACCCTAACCCTAACCCTAACCCTAAACCTAACGCTAAACCTAACACCAACCCTAACCCTAACCCTAACCCTAACACCAACCCTAACCCTAACCCTAACCCTAACCCTAACCCAAAACCTAACCCTAACCCTAACGCTAACCCTAACACTAACCCTAACCCCTAACCCTAACCCTAAACCTAACCCTAACCGTAACCCTAACCCTAACTCTAACCCTAAACCTAACACCAACCCTAACCCTAAACCTAACCCTAAACCTAACACCAACCCTAACCCTAACCCTAACCCTAACCCTAACCCTAAGCTAACTCTAACCCTAACCCTAACCCATAACCCTAACCCTAACCCTAACACTAACCCTAACTTTAACCCCTAATGCTAACCCTAACCCTAACCCTAACCCAAAACCTAACCCTAACCCTAACCCTAACCCTAACCCTAACCCTAAACTAACACTAACACTAACCCTAACCCCTAACCCTAACCCTAAACCTAACCCTAACCCTAACCCTAACACCAACCCTAACCCTAACCCTAACCCAAAACCTAACCCTAACCCTAACCTAACTCTAACTCTAAACCCTAAACCTAACCCTAATCCTAACCCTATACCTAACCCAAACCCAAAGTCTAAACCTAACCCTAACCCCTAAGCCTAACCCTAAACCCAACACCAACCCTAAACCTAAACCTAACCCTAACCCTAACACGAACCCTAACCCTAACCCTATCACTAACCCAAAACCTAACCCTAACGCTAACCTAACTCTAACTCTAAACCCTAACCCTAACCTAACTCTAACTCTAAACCCTAACCCTAACCCTAACCCTAAACCTAACACCAACCCTAACCCTAACCCTAACCCTAACACCAACCCTAACTCTAACCCTAACCCTAACCCTAAACCCTAACCCTAACCCTAACACTAACCCTAACCCTAACCCAAAACCTAACCCTAACTCTAACCCTAAACCTAACCCTAACGCTAACCCTAACCCTAACCCTAACCCTAACCCCTAACCCTAACCCTAACCCTAACCCTTACCCTATCCCTTAACCTAACACCAACCCTAACCCTAACCCTAACCCTAATACCAACCCTAACCCTACCCCTAACCCTAAATCCTAACCCTAACACTAACCCTAACCCTAACCCTAACCCTAACACTAACCCTAACACTAACTTCTAACCCTAACCCTAACCCTAACCCTAACCTTAACACCAACCCTAACATTAACCCTAAACCCTAACCCTAACCCTAACCCGACCCCTAACCCTAACCCTAACCCTAACACTAACACTAACCCTAACCCTAACCCTAACCCTAACACTAACCCTAACCCTAACCCCTAACCCTAACCCTAACCCTAACCCTAACCCTAGAGCGAGGGGTAGTGCTCGGGGTAACCTAACCCTAACCCTAACCCTAACCCTAACCCTAACCTAACTCTAACCCTAACCCTAACCCCTAACCCTAACACTAACCCTAACCCTAACCCTAACCCTAAACCCAACAACAACCCTAACCCTAACCCTAACCCTAACCCTAACACTAACCCTAACCCTAACCCTAACCCTAACACTAACCCTAACACTAACTTCTAACCCTAACCCTAACCCTAACCCTAACCTTAACACCAACCCTAACATTAACCCTAAACCCTAACCCTAACCCTAACCCGACCCCTAACCCTAACCCTAACCCTAACACTAACACTAACCCTAACCCTAACCCTAACCCTAACACTAACCCTAACCCTAACCCCTAACCCTAAACCTAACCCTAACCCTAACCCTAACCCTAACCCTAACACTAACACTAACCCTAACCCCTAACCATAAACCTAACACTAACCCTAACCCTAACCCAAACCCTAACACCAACCCTAACCCTAACCCTAACACTAACCCTAACACCAACCCTAACCCTACCCCTAAACCTAAACCCTAACCCTAACCTAACCCTAAACCTAACACTAACACTAACCCTAACCCAAACCCTAACCCTAATCCTAACCCTAACCTAACCCTAAACCTAACCCTAACCCTAACCCTAACCCTAAACCTAACCCTAAACCTAACACCAACCCTAACCCTAACCCTAACCCTAACACCAACCCTAACTTTAACCCTAACCCTAACCCTAACCCTAACCCTAACCTAACTCTAAACCTAACCCTAACCCCTAACCCTAACCCTAACCCTAACACTAAACCTAACCCTAACCCTAACCCTAACCCAAAACCTAAACCTAACCCTAACCTAACTCTAACCCTAAAGCATAACCCTAACCTTAACCCTAATCCTAACCCCTAACCCTAACCCTAAGCCTAACCCTAACCCTAACACTAACACTAACCCTAACCCTAACCCTAACACTAACCCTAACCCTAACCCTAACCCTAACCCTAACCCTAGAGCGAGGGGTAGTGCTCGGGGTAACCTAACCCTAACCCTAACCCTAACCCTAACCTAACTCTAACCCTAACCCTAACCCCTAACCCTAACACTAACCCTAACCCTAACCCTAACCCTAAACCCAACAACAACCCTAACCCTAACCCTAACCCTAACCCTAACACGAACCCTAACCCTAACCCTAACACTAACCCAAAACCTAACCCTAACGCTAACCTAACTCTAACCCTAAAACCTAACCCTAACCCTAACCCTAACCCTAACCCTAACCCAAAACCTAACCCTAACCCTAACCCTAACCCTAACCCTAACCCTAACCCTAACGCTAACCCTAACACTAACCCTAACCCCTAACCCTAACCCTAAACCTAACCCTATCCCTAACCCTAACCCTAACCCTAACCCTAACGCTAACCCTAACACTAACCCTAACCCCTAACCCTAACCCTAAACCTAACACCAACCCTATCCCTAACCCTAACCCTAACCCTAAACCTAACACCAACCCTAACCTAACTCTAACCCTAACCCTAACCCATAACCCTAACCCTAACCCTAACACTAACCCTAACTTTAACCCCTAACCCTAACCCTATCCCTAACCCTAAGCCAAAACCTAACCCTAACCCTAACCCTAACCCTAACCATAACCCTAACACTAATCTAACACTAACACTAACCCTAACCCCTAACCCTAACCCTAAACCTAAACCTAACCCTAACCCTAACACCAACCCTAACCCTAACCCTAAACCTAATCCAAAACCTAACCCTAACCCTAACCTAACTCTAACTCTAAACCCTAAACCTAACCCTAACCCTAACCCTATACCTAACCCTAACCCAAAGCCTAACCCTAACCCTAACCCTAACACTAAACCTAACCCTAACACTAACCCTAACCCTAACCCTAAACCTAACACTAACCCTAACCCTAACCCTAACGCTAGGGCGAGGGGTAGTTCTCGGGGTAACCTAACCCTAACCCTAACCCTAACCCTAACCCTAACCCTAACCCTAACCTAACTCTAACCCTAACCCTAACCCCTAACCCTAACCCTAACCCTAACTCTAACCCTAAACCTAAACTTAACACCAACCCTAACCCTAACCCTAACCCTAACACCAACCCTAACCCTAACCCTAACCCTAACCCAAAACGTAAC
>NW_027668908.1:97500-100000 GCF_964194185.1 Rhinolophus hipposideros | reverse complement strand
ACACCAACCCTAACCCTAATCCTAACCCTAACCCTAACCCTAAACCTAACACCAACCCTAACCGTAACCCTAACCCTAACCCTAACCCTAACCCTAAACCTAACACCAACCCTAACCCTAATTCTAACCCTAACCCTAACACCAACCCTAACCCTAACCCTAACCCTAAACCCTAATCCTAGCCCTAACCCTAACCCTAACCCTAACCCTAACCCTAACAAGGGCAAGGTGTAGTGGTCAGCGACGGGCAAGTTCTAGGCCTCGGACTAGAAGGAGCCATGTGCGTTGGTCTAGGGCCCGAGCTAGGGCTAGTGAGAGCGGTAGGCGTAGCGCTGGGGTAGGCATATGGCAAGGGGTGGGTGTCGAGGTAAACCTCGGAGTAGGCCTAGGGCCAGGAGTGGGAGCTGTGGCTAGTGGTAGGGTTGGGGGTGGGCCTATGGGTAGGGGGAGCTGTAGGGCCAGGGGTAGTGGTAGGACCAGAGGTAGTGCTAGGCGTAGGCCTAGGGCGAGAAGTAGTGCTCGGGGTAGGGTTAGTTGAAGGGCTAGTGTTTGGCAGAGGCCCACGGGCAGTGTTAGGGTTAGGGCTCATTTTAGGCCTAGGACTAGTGGTAGTGGTAGGGGATGGCCGAGGGCTAGGCGTAACTGTCACAAGAGGGCTCCGGGTAGTCCTAGGACTCCGAAAGGATGTAGGGCTGGATTAGGGTGTGGCTAATGGTGGGTCCAGGGGGATTTCGTACGACACGGGTTAGTGCTCTGGCTATCGGTAGGGCAAGGTGTACCGGTTGGCGACGGGCAAGTGCTAGGCTCGGACTAGAGTGAGCACTGGGCGTTGGTCTAGGGCCCGAGGTAGAGCTAGTGGGAGCAGTAGGCGTAGCGCTGGGGTAGGCAAAGGGCAAGGGGTGGGTGTCGGGGTAAACCTCGGAGTAGGCCTAGGACCAGGAGTGGGAGCTGTGGCTAGGGGTAGGGATGGGGGTGGGCCTATGGGTAGGGGGAGCTGTAGGGACAGGGGTAGGGGTGGGACCAGAGGTAGTGCTAGCGTAGGCCTAGGGCTAGGGGTAGTGCTCGGGGTAACCTAACACTAACCCTAACCCTATTACTAACCCTAACCGAAACCCTAACCCTAACACCAACCCTAACCCTAACCCTAATGCTAACCCTAACCCTATACCTAACACCAACCCTAACCCTAACCCTAACCCTAACCCTAACACCAACCCTAACCCTAACCCTAACCCGAACCCTAACAAGGGCAAGGTGTATTGGTCAGCGACGGGCAAGTTCTAGGCCTCGGACGAGAGGGAGCCATGGGCGTTGGTCTAGGGCCCGAGCTATGGCTAGTGGAAACGGTAGGCGTAGCGCTGGGGTAGGCATAGGGCAAGGGGTGGGTGTCGAGGTAAACCTCGGTGTAGGCCTAGGGCCAGGAGTGGGAGCTGTGGCTAGGGTTAGGGGTGGGGGTGGACCTATGGGTAGGGGGCGCTGTAGGGCCAGGGGTAGTGGTAGGACCAGGGGTAGGGCTAGGCGTAGGCCTAGGGCGAGGGGTAGTGCTCGGGGTAACCTAACCCTAACCCTAACCCTAACCCTAACACTAACCCTAACCCTAACCCTAACCCTAACCCTAACACCAACCCTAACCCTAACCCTAACCCTAACCCTAACTCTATACCTAACACCAACCCTAACCCTAACCCTAACTCTAACCCTAACACCAACCCTCACCCTAACCCTAACCCTAACCCTAACACCAACCCTAACCCTAACCCTAACCCTAACCCTATACCTAACACCAACCCTAACCCTAACCCTAACCCTAACCCTAACACCAACCCTAACCCTAACCCTAACCCTAACCCTAACCCTAACACCAACCCTAAACCTACACCTAACCCTAACCCTAACACCAACCCTAACCCTAATCCTAACCCTAACCCTAACCCTAACACCAACCCTAACCCTAACCCTAAACCTAACCCTAACACCAACCCTAACCCTAACCCTAACCCTAACCCTAACCCTATGCCTAACACGAACCCTAACCTAACCCTAACCCTAACACCAACCCTAACCCTAACCCTAACCCTAACCCTAAACCTAACACCAACCCTAACCCTAACCCAAACACTAACCCTAACACCAACCCTAACCCTAACCCTAACCCTAACCCTAACACCAACCCTAACCCTAACCCTAACCCTAACCCTAACACTAACCCTAACCCTAACCCTAACACCAACCCTAACCCTAACCTAACCCTAACCCTAACACCAACCCTAACCCTAACCCTAACCCTAACTCTAACCCTAATTCTAACCCTAACACCAACCCTAACCCTAACCCTAACCCTAACCCTAACACCAACCCTAACCCTAACCCTAATTCTAACCCTAACCCTATGCCTAACACCAACACTAACCCTAACCCTAACCCTAACCCTAACCCTAACACCAACCCTAACCCTAATCCTAACCCTAACCCTAACCCTAACCCTAACACTAACCCTAAC
>NW_027668908.1:82500-95000 GCF_964194185.1 Rhinolophus hipposideros | reverse complement strand
TAACCCTAACCCTAACCCTAACCCTATACCTAACACCAACCCTAACCCTAACCCTAACCCTAACCCTAACACCAACCCTAACCCTAACCCTAAACCTAACACCAACCCTAACCCTAATCCTAACCCTAACCCTAACCCTAAACCTAACACCAACCCTAACCGTAACCCTAACCCTAACCCTAACCCTAACCCTAAACCTAACACCAACCCTAACCCTAACCCTAACCCTAACCCTAACACCAACCCTAACCCTAACCCTAACCCTAAACCCTAATCCTAACCCTAACCCTAACCCTAACCCTAACCCTAACAAGGGCAAGGTGTAGTGGTCAGCGACGGGCAAGTTCTAGGCCTCGGACTAGAAGGAGCCATGTGCGTTGGTCTAGGGCCCGAGCTAGGGCTAGTGAGAGCGGTAGGCGTAGCGCTGGGGTAGGCATAGGGCAAGGGGTGGGTGTCGAGGTAAACCTCGGAGTAGGCCTAGGGCCAGGAGTGGGAGCTGTGGCTAGTGGTAGGGTTGGGGGTGGGCCTATGGGTAGGGGGAGCTGTAGGGCCAGTGGTAGTGGAAGGACCAGAGGTAGTGCTAGGCATAGGCCTAGGGCGAGAAGTAGTGCTCGAGGTAGGGTTAGTTGAAGGGCTAGTGTTTGGCAGAGGCCCACGGGCAGTGTTAGGGTTAGGGCTCATTTTAGGCCTAGGACTAGTGGTAGTGGTAGGGGATGGCCGAGGGCTAGGCGTAACTGTCACAAGAGGGCTCCGGGTAGTCCTAGGACTCCGAAAGGATGTAGGGCTGGATTAGGGTGTGGCTAATGGTGGGTCCAGGGGGATTTCGTAGGACACGGGTTAGTGCTCTGGCTATCGGTAGGGCAAGGTGTACCGGTTGGCGACGGGCAAGTGCTAGGCTCGGACTAGAGTGAGCACTGGGCGTTGGTCTAGGGCCCGAGGTAGAGCTAGTGGGAGCAGTAGGCCTAGCGCTGGGGTAGGCAAAGGGCAAGGGGTGGGTGTCGGGGTAAACCTCGGAGTAGGCCTAGGACCAGGAGTGGGAGCTGTGGCTAGGGGTAGGGATGGGGGTGGGCCTATGGGTAGGGGGAGCTGTAGGGACAGGGGTAGGGGTGGGACCAGAGGTAGTGCTAGGCGTAGGCCTAGGGCTAGGGGTAGTGCTCGGGGTAACCTAACACTAACCCTAACCCTATTACTAAACCTAACCCAAACCCTAACCCTAACACCAACCCTAACCCTAACCCTAATGCTAACCCTAACCCTATACCTAACACCAACCCTAACCCTAACCCTAACCCTAACCCTAACACCAACCCTAACCCTAACCCTAACCCGAACCCTAACAAGGGCAAAATGTACTGGTCAGCGACGGGCAAGTTCTAGGCCTCGGACGAGAGGGAGACATGGGCGTTGGTCTAGGGCCCGAGCTATGGCTAGTGGAAACGGTAGGCGTAGCGCTGGGGTAGGCATAGGGCAAGGGGTGGGTGTCGAGGTAAACCTCGGTGTAGGCCTAGGGCCAGGAGTGGGAGCTGTGGCTAGGGTTAGGGGTGGGGGTGGACCTATGGGTAGGGGGAGCTGTAGGGCCAGGGGTAGTGGTAGGACCAGGGGTAGTGCTAGGCGTAGGCCTAGGGCGAGGGGTAGTGCTCGGGGTAACCTAACCCTAACCCTAACCCTAACCCTAACACTAACCCTAACCCTAACCCTAACCCTAACACCAACCCTAACCCTAACCCTATCCCTAACCCTAACCCTAACACCAACCCTAACCATAATCCTAACCCTAACCCTAACCCTAACCCTAACCCTAACACCAACCCTAACCCTAACCCTAACCCTAACCCTAACCCTATGCCTAACACCAACACTAACCCTAACCCTAACCCTAACCCTAACACCAACCCTAACCCTAATCCTAACCCTAACCCTAACGCTAACCCTAACACTAACCCTAACCCTAACCCTAACCCTAACACCAACCCTAACCCTAACCCTAAACATAACCCTAACCCTATACCTAACACCAACCCTAACCCTAACCCTAACACTAACCCTAACCCTAACCCTAACACCAACCCTAACCCTAACCCTAACCCTAACCCTAACACCAACCCTAACCCTAAACCTAACCCTAACCCTAACACCAACCCTAACCCTAACCTAACCCTAACCCTAACCCTAACCCTAACCCTAACCCTAACACCAACCCTAACCCTAACCCTATCCCTAACACCAACCCTAACCCTAATCCTAACCCTAACCCTAACCCTAACACCAACCCTAACCCTAACCCTAACCCTAACACCAACCCTAACCCTAACGCTAACCTTAACCCTAACCCTATGCCTAACACGAACCCTAACCCTAAACCTAACCCTAACCCTAACACCAACCCTAACCCTAATCCTAACCCTAACCCTAACCCTAACCCTAACACTAACCCTAACCCTAACCCTAACCCTAACACCAACCCTAACCCTAACCCTAAACCTAACACCAACCCTAACCCTAACCCTAACCCTAACCCTAACCCTAAACCTAACACCAACCCTAACCCTAACCCTAACCCTAAACCCTAATCTTAACCCTAACCCTAACCCCAACCCTAACCCTAACCCTAACCCTAACAAGGGCAAGGTGTACTGGTCAGCGACGCGCAAGTTCTAGGCCTCGGACTAGCAGGAGCCATGGGCGTTGGTCTAGGGCCCGAGCTAGGGCTAGTGAGAGCGGTAGGCGTAGCCCTGGGGTAGGCATAGTGCAAGGGGTGGGTGTCGAGGTAAACCTCGGAGTAGGCCTAGGGCCAGGAGTGGGAGCTGTGGCTAGTGGTAGGGTTGGGGGTGGGCCTATGGGTAGGGGGAGCTGTAGGGCCAGGGGTAGTGGTAGGACCAGAGGTAGTGCTAGGCGTAGGCCTAGGGCGAGGAGTAGTGCTCGGGGTAGGGTTAGTTGAAGGGCTAGTGTTTGGCAGAGGCCCACGGGCAGTGTTAGGGTTAGGGCTCATGTTAAGCCTAGGACTAGTGGTAGTGGTAGGGGTTGGCCGAGGACTAGGGGTAGGTGTCAGGAAATGGCTCCGGGTAGTCCTAGGACTCCGAACGGATGTAGGGCTGGATTAGGGTGTGGCTAATGGTGGGTCCAGGGTGATTTCGTAGGACACAGGTTAGTGCTCTGGCTATCGGTAGGGCAAGGTGTACCGGTTGGCGACGGGCAAGTGCTAGGCTTCGGACTAGAGTGAGCACTGGGCGTTGGTCTAGAGCCCGAGGTAGGGCTAGTGGGAGCGGTAGGCGTAGCGCTGGGGTAGGCAAAGGGCAAGGGGTGGGTGTCAGGGTAAACCTCGGAGTAGGCCTAGGACCAGGAGTGGGAGCTGTGGCTAGGGGTAGGGATGGGGGTGGGCCTATGAGTAGGGGGAGCTGTAGGGACAGGGGTAGGGGTAGGACCAGAGGTAGTGCTAGGCGTAGGCCTAGGGCGAGGGGTAGTGCTCGGGGTAACCTAACCCTAACCCTAACCCTAACCCTAACACCAACACTAACCCTAACCCTAACCCTAACCCTAACAGCAACTCTAACCCTAAACCTAACCCTAACCCTATCCCTAAACCTAACACTAACCCTAACCCTAACCCTAACCCTAACACCAACCCTAACCCTAACACTAACCCTAACCCTAACCCTATACCTAACACCAACCCTAACCCTAACCCTAACCCTAACACCAACCCTAACCCTAACCCTATCCCTAACCCTAACCCTAACACCAACCCTAACCATAATCCTAACCCTAACCCTAACCCTAACCCTAACACCAACCCTAACCCTAACCCTAACTCTAACCCTAAACCTAACACCAACCCTAACCCTAACCATAACCCTAACCATAACACCAAACCTAACCCTAACCCTAACCCTAAACCCTAATCCTAACCCTAACCCTAACCCTAACCCTAACACTAACCCTAACCCTAACCCTAACCCTAACCCCAACCGTAACCCTAACCCTAACCCTAACCCTAACCCTAACCCTATACCTAACACCAACCCTAACCCTAACCCTAACCCTAACCCTAACACCAACCCTAACCCTAACCCTAAACCTAACACCAACCCTATCCCTAATCCTAACCCTAACCCTAACCCTAAACCTAACACCAACCCTAACCGTAAACCTAACCCTAACCCTAACCCTAACCCTAAACCTAACACCAACCCTAACCCTAACCCTAACCCTAACCCTAACACCAACCCTAACCCTAACCCTAACCCTAAACCCTAATCCTAACCCTAACCCTAACCCTAACCTTAACCCTAACCCTAACAAGGGCAAGGTGTAGTGGTCAGCGACGGGGAAGTTCTAGGCCTCGGACTAGAAGGAGCCATGTGCGTTGGTCTAGGGCCCGAGCTAGGGCTAGTGAGAGCGGTAGGCGTAGCGCTGGGGTAGGCATAGGGCAAGGGGTGGGTGTCGAGGTAAACCTCGGAGTAGGCCTAGGGCCAGGAGTGGGAGCTGTGGCTAGTGGTAGGGTTGGGGTTGGGCCTATGGGTAGGGGGAGCTGTAGGGCCAGGGGTAGTGGTAGGACCAGAGGTAGTGCTAGGCGTAGGCCTAGGGCGAGAAGTAGTGCTCGAGGTAGGGTTAGTTGAAGGGCTAGTGTTTGGCAGAGGCCCACGGGCAGTGTTAGGGTTAGGGCTCATTTTAGGCCTAGGACTAGTGGTAGTGGTAGGGGATGGCCGAGGGCTAGGCGTAACTGTCACAAGAGGGCTCCGGGTAGTCCTAGGACTCCGAAAGGATGTAGGGCTGGATTAGGGTGTGGCTAATGGTGGGTCCAGGGGGATTTCGTAGGACACGGGTTAGTGCTCTGGCTATCGGTAGGGCAAGGTGTACCGGTTGGCGACGGGCAAGTGCTAGGCTCGGACTAGAGTGAGCACTGGGCGTTGGTCTAGGGCCCGAGGTAGAGCTAGTGGGAGCAGTAGGCGTAGCGCTGGGGTAGGCAAAGGGCAAGGGGTGGGTGTCGGGGTAAACCTCGGAGTAGGCCTAGGACCAGGAGTGGGAGCTGTGGCTAGGGGTAGGGATGGGGGTGGGCCTATGGGTAGGGGGAGCTGTAGGGACAGGGGTAGGGGTGGGACCAGAGGTAGTGCTAGGCGTAGGCCTAGGGCTAGGGGTAGTGCTCGGGGTAACCTAACACTAACCCTAACCCTATTACTAACCCTAACCCAAACCCTAACCCTAACACCAACCCTAACCCTAACCCTAATGCTAACCCTAACCCTATACCTAACACCAACCCTAACCCTAACACTAACCCTAACCCTAACACCAACCCTAACCCTAACCCTAACCCGAACCCTAACAAGGGCAAGGTGTACTGGTCAGCGACGGGCAAGTTCTAGGCCTCGGACGAGAGGGAGACATGGGCGTTGGTCTAGGGCCCGAGCTATGGCTAGTGGAAACGGTAGGCGTAGCGCTGGGGTAGGCATAGGGCAAGGGGTGGGTTTCGAGGTAAACCTCGGTGTAGGCCTAGGGCCAGGAGTGGGAGCTGTGGCTAGGGTTAGGGGTGGGGGTGGACCTATGGGTAGGGGGAGCTGTAGGGCCAGGGGTAGTGGTAGGACCAGGGGTAGTGCTAGGCGTAGGCCTAGGGCGAGGGGTAGTGCTCGGGGTAACCTAACCCTAACCCTAACCCTAACCCTAACACTAACCCTAACCCTAACCCTAACCCTAACACCAACCCTAACCCTAACCCTATCCCTAACCCTAACCCTAACACCAACCCTAACCATAATCCTAACCCTAACCCTAACCCTAACCCTAACCCTAACACCAACCCTAACCATAACACCAAACCTAACCCTAACCCTAACCCTAAACCCTAATCCGAACCCTAACCCTAACCCTAACCCTAACACTAACCCTAACCCTAACCCTAACCCTAACCCCAACCGTAACCCTAAACCTAACCCTAACCCTAACCCTAACCCTATACCTAACACCAACCCTAACCCTAACCCTAACCCTAACCCTAACCCTAACACCAACCCTAACCCTAACACTAACCCTAAACCCTAATCCTAACCCTAACCCTAACCCTAACCCTAACCCTAACCCTAACAAGGGCAAGGTGTAGTGGTCAGCGACGGGCAAGTTCTAGGCCTCGGACTAGAAGGAGCCATGTGCGTTGGTCTAGGGCCCGAGCTAGGGCTAGTGAGAGCGGTAGGCGTAGCGCTGCGGTAGGCATAGGGCAAGGGGTGGGTGTCGAGGTAAACCTCGGAGTAGGCCTAGGGCCAGGAGTGGGAGCTGTGGCTAGTGGTAGGGTTGGGGGTGGGCCTATGGGTACGGGGAGCTGTAGGGCCAGGGGTAGTGGTAGGACCAGAGGTAGTGCTAGGCGTAGGCCTAGGGCGAGAAGTAGTGCTCGAGGTAGGGTTAGTTGAAGGGCTAGTGTTTGGCAGAGGCCCACGGGCAGTGTTAGGGTTAGGGCTCATTTTAGGCCTAGGACTAGTGGTAGTGGTAGGGGATGGCCGAGGGCTAGGCGTAACTGTCACAAGAGGGCTCCGGGTAGTCCTAGGACTCCGAAAGGATGTAGGGCTGGATTAGGGTGTGGCTAATGGTGGGTCCAGGGGGATTTCGTAGGACACGGGTTAGTGCTCTGGCTATCGGTAGGGCAAGGTGTACCGGTTGGCGACGGGCAAGTGCTAGGCTCGGACTAGAGTGAGCACTGGGCGTTGGTCTAGGGCCCGAGGTAGAGCTAGTGGGAGCAGTAGGCGTAGCGCTGGGGTAGGCAAAGGGCAAGGGGTGGGTGTCGGGGTAAACCTCGGAGTAAGCCTAGGACCAGGAGTGGGAGCTGTGGCTAGGGGTGGAATGGGGGTGGGCCTATGGGTAGGGGGAGCTGTAGGGACAGGGGTAGGGGTGGGACCAGAGGTAGTGCTAGGCGTAGGCCTAGGGCGAGGGGTAGTGCTCGGGGTAACCTAACACTAACCCTAACCCTATTACTAACCCTAACCCAAACCCTAACCCTAACACCAACCCTAACCCTAACCCTAATGCTAACCCTAACCCTATACCTAACACCAACCCTAACCCTAACCCTAACCCTAACCCTAACACCAACCCTAACCCTAACCCTAACAAGGGCAAGGTGTACTGGTCAGCGACGGGCAAGTTCTAGGCCTCGGACGAGAGGGAGATATGGGCTTTGGTCTCGGGCCCGAGCTATGGCTAGTGGAAACGGTAGGCGTAGCGCTGGGGTAGGCAAAGGGCAAGGGGTGGGTGTCGAGGTAAACCTCGGTGTAGGCCTAGGGCCAGGAGTGGGAGCTGTGGCTAGGGTTAGGGGTGGGGGTGGACCTATGGGTAGGGGGAGCTGTAGGGCCAGGGGTAGTGGTAGGACCAGGGGTAGTGCTAGGCGTAGGCCTAGGGCGAGGGGTAGTGCTCGGGGTAACCTAACCCTAACCCTAACCCTAACACTAACCCTAACCCTAACCCTAACCCTAACACCAACCCTCACCCTAACCCTAACCCTAACCCTAACCCTATACCTAACACCAACCCTAACCCTAACCCTAACATTAAACCTAACACCAACCCTAACCCTAACCCTAACCCTAACCCTAACACCAACCCTAAACCTAAACCTAACCCTAACCCTAACACCAACCCTAACCCTAATCCTAACCCTAACCCTAACCCTAACACCAACCCTAACCCTAACCCTAACCCTAACCCTAACACCAACCCTAACCCTAACCCTAACCCTAACCCTAACCCTATGCCTAACACGAACCCTAACCCTAACCCTAACCCTAACACCAACCCTAACCCTAACCCTAACCCTAACCCTAAACCTAACACCAACCCTAACCCTAACCCAAACACTAACCCTAACACCAACCCTAACCCTAACCCTAACCCTAACCCTAACCCTAACACCAACCCTAACACTAACCCTAACCCTAACACTAACCCTAACCCTAACCCTAACACCAACCCTAACCCTAACCCTAACCCTAACCCTAACACCAACCCTAACCCTAACCCTAACCCTAACTCTAACCCTAACCCTAACCCTAACACCAACCCTAACCCTAACCCTAACCCTAACCCTAACACCAACCCTAACCCTAACCCTAATTGTAACCCTAACCCTATGCCTAACACCAACACTAACCCTAACCCTAACCCTAACCCTAACACCAACCCTAACCCTAACCCTAACCCTAACACTAACCCTAACCCTAACCCTAACCCTAACCCCAACCGTAACCCTAACCCTAACCCTAACCCTAACCCTAACCCTATACCTAACACCAACCCTAACCCTAACCCTAACCCTAACCCTAACACCAACCCTAACCCTAACCCTAAACCTAACACCAACCCTATCCCTAATCCTAACCCTAACCCTAACCCTAAACCTAACACCAACCCTAACCGTAAACCTAACCCTAACCCTAACCCTAACCCTAAACCTAACACCAACCCTAACCCTAACCCTAACCCTAACCCTAACACCAACCCTAACCCTAACCCTAACCCTAAACCCTAATCCTAACCCTAACCCTAACCCTAACCTTAACCCTAACCCTAACAAGGGCAAGGTGTAGTGGTCAGCGACGGGGAAGTTCTAGGCCTCGGACTAGAAGGAGCCATGTGCGTTGGTCTAGGGCCCGAGCTAGGGCTAGTGAGAGCGGTAGGCGTAGCGCTGGGGTAGGCATAGGGCAAGGGGTGGGTGTCGAGGTAAACCTCGGAGTAGGCCTAGGGCCAGGAGTGGGAGCTGTGGCTAGTGGTAGGGTTGGGGGTGGGCCTATGGGTAGGGGGAGCTGTAGGGCCAGGGGTAGTGGTAGGACCAGAGGTAGTGCTAGGCGTAGGCCTAGGGCGAGAAGTAGTGCTCGAGGTAGGGTTAGTTGAAGGGCTAGTGTTTGGCAGAGGCCCACGGGCAGTGTTAGGGTTAGGGCTCATTTTAGGCCTAGGACTAGTGGTAGTGGTAGGGGATGGCCGAGGGCTAGGCGTAACTGTCACAAGAGGGCTCCGGGTAGTCCTAGGACTCCGAAAGGATGTAGGGCTGGATTAGGGTGTGGCTAATGGTGGGTCCAGGGGGATTTCGTAGGACACGGGTTAGTGCTCTGGCTATCGGTAGGGCAAGGTGTACCGGTTGGCGACGGGCAAGTGCTAGGCTCGGACTAGAGTGAGCACTGGGCGTTGGTCTAGGGCCCGAGGTAGAGCTAGTGGGAGCAGTAGGCGTAGCGCTGGGGTAGGCAAAGGGCAAGGGGTGGGTGTCGGGGTAAACCTCGGAGTAGGCCTAGGACCAGGAGTGGGAGCTGTGGCTAGGGGTAGGGATGGGGGTGGGCCTATGGGTAGGGGGAGCTGTAGGGACAGGGGTAGGGGTGGGACCAGAGGTAGTGCTAGGCGTAGGCCTAGGGCTAGGGGTAGTGCTCGGGGTAACCTAACACTAACCCTAACCCTATTACTAACCCTAACCCAAACCCTAACCCTAACACCAACCCTAACCCTAACCCTAATGCTAACCCTAACCCTATACCTAACACCAACCCTAACCCTAACACTAACCCTAACCCTAACACCAACCCTAACCCTAACCCTAACCCGAACCCTAACAAGGGCAAGGTGTACTGGTCAGCGACGGGCAAGTTCTAGGCCTCGGACGAGAGGGAGACATGGGCGTTGGTCTAGGGCCCGAGCTATGGCTAGTGGAAACGGTAGGCGTAGCGCTGGGGTAGGCATAGGGCAAGGGGTGGGTTTCGAGGTAAACCTCGGTGTAGGCCTAGGGCCAGGAGTGGGAGCTGTGGCTAGGGTTAGGGGTGGGGGTGGACCTATGGGTAGGGGGAGCTGTAGGGCCAGGGGTAGTGGTAGGACCAGGGGTAGTGCTAGGCGTAGGCCTAGGGCGAGGGGTAGTGCTCGGGGTAACCTAACCCTAACCCTAACCCTAACCCTAACACTAACCCTAACCCTAACCTTAACCCTAACACCAACCCTAACCCTAACCCTATCCCTAACCCTAACCCTAACACCAACCCTAACCATAATCCTAACCCTAACCCTAACCCTAACCCTAACCCTAACACCAACCCTAACCATAACACCAAACCTAACCCTAACCCTAACCCTAAACCCTAATCCGAACCCTAACCCTAACCCTAACCCTAACACTAACCCTAACCCTAACCCTAACCCTAACCCCAACCGTAACCCTAAACCTAACCCTAACCCTAGCCCTAACCCTATACCTAACACCAACCCTAACCCTAACCCTAACCCTAACCCTAACCCTAACACCAACCCTAACCCTAACACTAACCCTAAACCCTAATCCTAACCCTAACCCTAACCCTAACCCTAACCCTAACCCTAACAAGGGCAAGGTGTAGTGGTCAGCGACGGGCAAGTTCTAGGCCTCGGACTAGAAGGAGCCATGTGCGTTGGTCTAGGGCCCGAGCTAGGGCTAGTGAGAGCGGTAGGCGTAGCGCTGCGGTAGGCATAGGGCAAGGGGTGGGTGTCGAGGTAAACCTCGGAGTAGGCCTAGGGCCAGGAGTGGGAGCTGTGGCTAGTGGTAGGGTTGGGGGTGGGCCTATGGGTACGGGGAGCTGTAGGGCCAGGGGTAGTGGTAGGACCAGAGGTAGTGCTAGGCGTAGGCCTAGGGCGAGAAGTAGTGCTCGAGGTAGGGTTAGTTGAAGGGCTAGTGTTTGGCAGAGGCCCACGGGCAGTGTTAGGGTTAGGGCTCATTTTAGGCCTAGGACTAGTGGTAGTGGTAGGGGATGGCCGAGGGCTAGGCGTAACTGTCACAAGAGGGCTCCGGGTAGTCCTAGGACTCCGAAAGGATGTAGGGCTGGATTAGGGTGTGGCTAATGGTGGGTCCAGGGGGATTTCGTAGGACACGGGTTAGTGCTCTGGCTATCGGTAGGGCAAGGTGTACCGGTTGGCGACGGGCAAGTGCTAGGCTCGGACTAGAGTGAGCACTGGGCGTTGGTCTAGGGCCCGAGGTAGAGCTAGTGGGAGCAGTAGGCGTAGCGCTGGGGTAGGCAAAGGGCAAGGGGTGGGTGTCGGGGTAAACCTCGGAGTAAGCCTAGGACCAGAAGTGGGAGCTGTGGCTAGGGGTGGAATGGGGGTGGGCCTATGGGTAGGGGGAGCTGTAGGGACAGGGGTAGGGGTGGGACCAGAGGTAGTGCTAGGCGTAGGCCTAGGGCGAGGGGTAGTGCTCGGGGTAACCTAACACTAACCCTAACCCTATTACTAACCCTAACCCAAACCCTAACCCTAACACCAACCCTAACCCTAACCCTAATGCTAACCCTAACCCTATACCTAACACCAACCCTAACCCTAACCCTAACCCTAACCCTAACACCAACCCTAACCCTAACCCTAACAAGGGCAAGGTGTACTGGTCAGCGACGGGCAAGTTCTAGGCCTCGGACGAGAGGGAGATATGGGCTTTGGTCTCGGGCCCGAGCTATGGCTAGTGGAAACGGTAGGCGTAGCGCTGGGGTAGGCAAAGGGCAAGGGGTGGGTGTCGAGGTAAACCTCGGTGTAGGCCTAGGGCCAGGAGTGGGAGCTGTGGCTAGGGTTAAGGGTGGGGGTGGACCTATGGGTAGGGGGAGCTGTAGGGCCAGGGGTAGTGGTAAAACCAGGGGTAGTGCTAGGCGTAGGCCTAGGGCGAGGGGTAGTGCTCGGGGTAACCTAACCCTAACCCTAACCCTAACACTAACCCTAACCCTAACCCTAACCCTAACACCAACCCTCACCCTAACCCTAACCCTAACCCTAACCCTATACCTAACACCAACCCTAACCCTAACCCTAACATTAAACCTAACACCAACCCTAACCCTAACCCTAACCCTAACCCTAACACCAACCCTAAACCTAAACCTAACCCTAACCCTAACACCAACCCTAACCCTAATCCTAACCCTAACCCTAACCCTAACACCAACCCTAACCCTAACCCTAACCCTAACCCTAACACCAACCCTAACCCTAACCCTAACCCTAACCCTAACACCAACCCTAACCCTAACCCTAACCCTAACCCTAACCCTATGCCTAACACGAACCCTAACCCTAACCCTAACCCTAACACCAACCCTAACCCTAACCCTAACCCTAACCCTAAACCTAACACCAACCCTAACCCTAACCCAAACACTAACCCTAACACCAACCCTAACCCTAACCCTAACCCTAACCCTAACACCAACCCTAACACTAACCCTAACCCTAACACTAACCCTAACCCTAACCCTAACACCAACCCTAACCCTAACCCTAACCCTAACCCTAACACCAACCCTAACCCTAACCCTAACCCTAACTCTAACCCTAACCCTAACCCTAACACCAACCCTAACCCTAACCCTAACCCTAACCCTAACACCAACCCTAACCCTAACCCTAATTCTAACCCTAACCCTATGCCTAACACCAACACTAACCCTAACTCTAACCCTAACCCTAACACCAACCCTAACCCTAACCCTAACCCTAACACTAACCCTAACCCTAACCCTTACACCAACCCTAAC
>NW_027668908.1:55000-70000 GCF_964194185.1 Rhinolophus hipposideros | reverse complement strand
TAACACCAACCCTAACCCTAACCCTAACCCTAACCCTAACACCAACCCTAACCCTAACCCTAACCCTAACCCTAACCATAACCCTAACACCAACCCTAACCCTAACCCTAACCCTAACCCTAACACCAACCCTAACCCTAATCCTAACCCTAACCCTAACCCTAACACCAACCCTAACCCTAACCCTAACCCTAACCCTAACACCAACCCTAACCCTAACCCTATGCCTAACACGAACCCTAACCCTAACCCTATGCCTAACACGAACCCTAACCCTAACCCTAACCCTAACCATAACCCTAACACCAACCCTAACCCTAACCCTAACCCTAACCCTAACACCAACCCTAACCCTAACCCTAACCCTAACACCAACCCTAACCCTAATCCTAACCCTAACACTAACCCTAACACCAACTCTAACCCTAACCCTAACCTTAACCCTAACCCTAACCCTAAACCTATGCCTAACACGAACCCTAACCCTAAACCTAACCCTAACCCTAACACCAACCCTAACCCTAATCCTAACCCTAACCCTAACCCTAACCCTAACACTAACCCTAACCCTAACCCTAACCCTAACACCAACCCTAACCCTAACCCTAACCCTAAACCTAAACCTAACACCAACCCTAACCCTAACCCAAACCCTAACCCTAACACCAACCCTAATCCTAACAGTAACCCTAACCCTAACCCTAACACCAACCCTAACCCTAACCCTAACCCTAACTCTAACCCTAACCCTAACCCTAACACCAACCCTAACCCTAACCCTAACCCTAACCCTAACACAAATCCTAACCCTAATCCTAACCCTAACCCTAACCCTAACCCTAACCCTAACACCAACCCTAACCCTAACCCTAACCCTAACCCTAACACCAACCCTAACCCTAATCCTAACCCTAACCCTAACCCTAACACCAACCCTAACCCTAACCCTAACCCTAACCCTAACACCACCCCTAACCCTAACCCTAACCCTAACCCTAACCCTAACCCTATGCCTAACACGAACCCTAACCCTAAACCTAACCCTAACCCTAACACCAACCCTAACCCTAATCCTAACCCTAACCCTAACCCTAACCCTAACACTAACCCTAACCCTAACCCTAAACCTAACACCAACCCTAACCCTAACCCTAACCCTAACCCTAACCCTAACCCTATACCTAACACCAACCCTAACCCTAACCCTAACCCTAACCGTAACCCTAACCCTAACCCTAAACCTAAACCTAAAACCAACCCTAACCCTAACCCTAACCCTAACCCTAACACCAACCCTAACCCTAACCCTAACCCTAAACCCTAATCCTAACCCTAACCTTAACCCTAACCCTAACCCTAACCCTAACAAGCACTTGCCCGTCGCCAACCGGTACACCTTGCCCTACCGATAGCCAGAGCACTAACCCGTGTCCTACGAATCACCCTGGACCCACCATTAGCCACACCCTAATCCAGCCCTACATCCGTTCTGAGTCCTAGGACTACCCGGAGCCATTTCGTGACACCTACCCCTAGTCCTCGGCCAACCCCTACCACTACCACTAGTCCTAGGCTTAACATCAGCCCTAACCCTAACACTGCCCGTGGGCCTCTGCCAAACACTAGCCCTTCAACTAACCCTACCCCAAGCACTACCCCTCGCCCTAGGCCTACGCCTAGCACTACCTCTGGTCCTACCACTACCCCTGGCCCTACAGCTCCCCCTACCCATAGGCCCACCCCCAACCCTACCACTAGCCACAGCTCCCACTCCTGGCCCTAGGCCTACTCTGAAGTTTACCTCGACACCCACCCCTTGCCCTATGCCTACCCCAGCGCTACGCCTACCGCTCTCACTAGCCCTAGCTCGGGCCCTAGACCAACGCACATGGCTCCTTCTAGTCCGAGGCCTAGAACTTGCCCGTCGCTGACCACTACACCTTGCCCTTGTTAGGGTTAGGGTTAGGGTTAGGGTTAGGGTTAGGGTTAGGATTAGGGTTTAGGGTTAGGGTTAAGTTTAGGGTTGGTGTTAAGGTTAGGGTTACGGTTAGGGTTGGTGTTAGGTTTAGGGTTAGGGTTAGGGTTGGTGTTAGGGTTAGGGTTATGGTTAGGGTTAGGGTTGGTGTTAGGTATAGGGTTAGGATTAGGGTTAGGGTTAGGGTTAGGGTTGGGGTTAGGGTTAGGGTTAGGGTTAGTGTTAGTGTTAGGGTTAGGGTTAGGGTTAGGATTAGGGTTTAGGGTTAGGGTTAGGGTTAGGTTTGGTGTTATGGTTGGGGTTAGGGTTAGGGTTAGGGTTGGTGTTAGGTTTAGGGTTAGGGTTAGGGTTAGGGTTAGGGTTAGGGTTGGTGTTAGGGTTAGGGTTAGGGTTAGGGTTGGTGTTAGGGTTTGGGTTAGGGTTAGTGTTAAAGTTAGGGTTAGGGTTGGTGTTAGGTATAGGGTTAGGGTTATGTTTAGGGTTAGGGTTAGGGTTGGTGTTAGGGTTAGGGTTAGGGTTAGGGTTAGTGTTAGGGTTAGGGTTAGGGTTAGGGTTAGGATTAGGGTTAGGGTTGGTGTTAGGGTAGGGTTAGGGTTAGGGTTAGTGTTGGTGTTAGGCATAGGGTTATGGTTAGGGTTAGGGTTAGGGTTAGGGTTGGTGTTAGAATTAGGGTTAGGATTAGGGTTAGGGTTGGTGTTAGGGTTAGGGTTAGGGTTAGAGTTAGGGTTAGGGTTAGGGTTAGGGTTGGTGTTAGGGATAGGGTTAGGGTTAGGGTTAGGGTTGGTGTTAGGGTTAGGGTTAGGCTTAGGGTTAGGGTTCGTGTTAGGGTTAGGGTTAGGGTTAGGGTTAGGGTTGGTGTTAGGGTTAGGTTTAGGGTTAGGGTTAGGGTTGGTGTTAGGGTTAGGGTTAGGGTTAGGGTTAGGGTTGGTGTTAGGTATAGGGTTAGGGTTAGGGTTAGGGTTAGGGTTAGGGTTGGTGTTAGGGTTAGGGTTAGGGTTAGTGTTAGGATTAGGGATAGGGTTAGGGTTAGGATTAGGGTTAGGGTTGGTGTTAGGGTTAGGGTTAGGGTTAGGGTTAGTGTTGGTGTTAGGCATAGGGTTAGGGTTAGAATTAGGGTTAGGGTTAGGGTTGGTGTTAGGGTTAGGGTTAGGGTTAGGGTTAGGGTTGGTGTTAGGGTTAGGGTTAGGGTTAGAGTTAGGGTTAGGGTTAGGGTTAGGGGTGGTGTTAGGGTTAGGGTTAGGGTTAGGGTTAGGGTTGGTGTTAGGGTTAGGGTTAGGGTTAGGGTTAGGGTTAGGGTTAGGGTTGGTGTTAGGGTTAGGGTTAGGGTTAGGGTTAGGGTTAGGGTTGGTGTTAGGGTTAGTGTTTGGGTTAGGGTTAGGGTTGGTGTTAGGTTTAGGGTTAGGGTTAATGTTAGGGTTAGGGTTGGTGTTAGGGTTAGGGTTAGGGTTAGGGTTCGTGTTAGGCATAGGGTTAGGGTTAGGGTTAGGGTTAGGGTTAGGGTTGGTGTTAGGGTTAGGGTTAGGGTTAGGGTTAGGGTTGGTGTTAGGGTTAGGGTTAGGGTTAGGATTAGGGTTAGGGTTGGTGTTAGGGTTAGGGTTAGGTTTAGGTTTAGGGTTGGTGTTAGGGTTAGGGTTAGGGTTAGGGTTAGGGTTAGGGTTAGGGTTGGTGTTAGGGTTAGGGTTAGGGTTAGGGTTAGGGTTGGTGTTAGGTATAGGGTTAGGGTTAGGGTTAGGGTTGGTGTTAGGTATAGGGTTGGTGTTTGGGTTAGAGTTAGTGTTAGGGTTAGGGTTGGTGTTAGGTATAGGGTTAGGGTTAGGGTTAGGGTTAGGGTTAGGGTTGGTGTTAGGATTAGGGTTAGGGTTAGGGTTAGGGTTAGGGTTGGTGTTAGGGTTAGGGTTAGGGTTAGGGTTAGGGTTGGTGTTAGGTATAGGGTTAGGGTTAGGATTAGGGTTAGGGTTGGTGTTAGGGTTAGGGTTAGGGTTAGGGTTAGTGTTAGGGTTAGGGTTAGGGTTAGGGTTAGGGTTAGGTTACCCCAAGCACTACCCCTCGCCCTAGGCCTACGCCTAGCACTACCTCTGGTCCTACCCCTACCCCTGTCCCTACAGCTCCCCCTACCCATAGGCCCACCCCCATCTCTACTCCTAGCCACAGCTCCCACTCCTGGTCCAAGGCCTACTCCGAGGTTTACCCCGACACCCACCCCTTGCCCTTTGCCTACCCCAGCGCTACGCCTACCGCTCCCACTAGCCCTACCTCGGGCCCTAGACCAACGCCCAGTGCTCACTCTAGTCCGAAGCCTAGCACTTGCCCGTCGCCAACCGGTACACCTTGCCCTACCTATAGCCAGAGCACTAACCCGTGTCATACGAAATCACCCTGGACCCACCATTAGCCACACCCTAATCAGCCCTACATCCGTTCGGAGTCCTAGGACTACCCGGAGCCATTTCGTGACACCTACCCCTAGTCCTCGGCCAACCCCTACCACTACCACTAGTCCTAGGCTTAACATGAGCCCTAACCCTAACACTGCCCGTGGGCCTCTGCCAAACACTAGCCTTTCAACTAACCCTACCCCGAGCACTAACCCTCGCCCTAGGCCTACGCCTAGCACTACTTCTGGTCCTACCACTACCCCTGGCCCTACAGCTCCCCCTAACCATAGGCCCATCCCCAACCCTACCACTAGCCACAGCTCCCACTCCTGGCCCTAGGCCTACTCCGAGGTTTACCTCGACACCTACCCCTTGCCCTATGCCTACCCCAGCGCTACGCCTACCGCTCTCACTAGCCCTAGCTCGGGCCCTAGACCAACGCCCATGGCTCCTTCTAGTCCGAGGCCTAGAACTTGCCCGTCGCTGACCAGTACACCTTGCCCTTGTTAGGGTTAGGGTTAGGGTTAGGGTTAAGGTTAGGGTTAGGATTAGGGTTTAGGGTTAGGGTTAGGGTTACGGTTGGTGTTAGGGTTAGGGTTAGGGTTAGGGTTAGGGTTGGTGTTAGGTTTAGGTTTAGGGTTAGGGTTAGGGTTACGGTTAGGGTTAGGGTTAGGGTTAGGGTTAGGGTTAGGGTTGGTGTTAGGTATAGGGTTAGGGTTAGGGTTAGGGTTAGTGTTGGTGTTAGGGTTAGGGTTAGGGTTAGGTTTAGTGTTAGGGTTAGGGTTAGGGTTAGGGTTAGGATTAGTGTTAGGGTTGGTGTTAAGGTTAGGGTTAGGTTTAGGGTTAGGGTTCGTGTTAGGCATAGGGTTAGTGTTAGGGTTAGGGTTAGGGTTGGTGTTAGGGTTAGGGTTAGGGTTAGGGTTAGGATTGGTGTTAGGGTTAGGGTTAGGGTTAAGATTAGGGTTAGGGTTGGTGTTAGGGTTAGGGTTAGGGTTAGGGTTGGTGTTAGGGTTAGGGTTAAAGTTAGGGTTAGGGTTAAGGTTAGGATTAGGGTTAGGATTTGTGTTAGGGTTAGGGTTAGGGTTAGGGTTAGGGTTGGTGTTAGGTTTAGGTTTAGGGTTAGGGTTAGGGTTAGGGTTGGTGTTAGGGTTAGGGTTAGGGTTAGGGTTAGTGTTAGGGTTAGGGTTAGGGTTAGGGTTAGGATTAGGGTTAGGGTTGGTGTTAGGGTTAGGTTTAGGTATAGGGTTAGGGTTCGTGTTAGGCATAGGGTTAGGGTTAGGGTTAGGGTTAGGGTTAGGGTTAGGGTTAGGGTTAGGGTTGGTGTTAGGGTTAGGGTTAGGGTTAGGATTAGGGTTAGGGTTGGTGTTAGGGTTAGGGTTAGGGTTAGGGTTGGTGTTAGGGTTAGGGTTAGGGTTAGGGTTAGGGTTGGTTTTAGGGTTATGGTTAGGGTTAGGGTTAGGGTTCGTGTTAGGCATAGGGTTAGGGTTAGTGTTAGGGTTAGGTTTAGGGTTGGTGTTAGGGTTAGGGTTAGGGTTAGGGTTAGGGTTGGTGTTAGGGTTAGGGTTAGGGTTAGGATTAGGGTTAGGGTTGGTGTTAGGGTTAGGGTTAGGTTTAGGGTTAGGGTTGGTGTTAGGGTTATGGTTAGGGTTAGGGTTAGGGTTAGGGTTAGGGTTGGTGTTAGGGTTAGGGTTAGGGTTAGGGTTGGTGTTAGGTATAGGGTTAGGGTTAGGGTTAGGGTTAGGGTTAGGGTTGGTGTTAGGGTTAGGATTAGGGTTAGGCTTAGGTTTAGTGTTAGGGTTAGGGTTAGGGTTAGGGTTAGGTTACCCCGAGCACTACCCCTCGCCCTAGGCCTACGCCTAGCACTACCGCTGGTCCTACCACTACCCCTGGCCCTACAGCTCCCCCTACCCATAGGTCCACCCCCAACCCTACCCCTAGCCACAGCTCCCACTCCTCGTCCTAGGCCTACACCGAGGTTTACCTCGACACCCACCCCTTGCCCTATGCCTACCCCAGCGCTACGCCTACCGTTTCCATTAGCCTTCGCTCGGGCCCTAGACCAACGCCCATGGCTCCCTCTCGTCGGAGGCCTAGAACTTGCCCGTCGCTGACCAGTACACCTTGCCCTTGTTAGGGTTAGGGTTAGGTTTAGGGTTAGGGTTAGGGTTTAGGGTTAGGGTTAGGGTTGGTGTTAGGTATAGGGTTAGGGTTAGGGTTAGGGTTAGGGTTAGGGATAGGGTTGGTGTTAGGGTTAGGGTTAGGGTTAGGGTTAGGGTTGGTGTTAGGTATAGGGTTAGGGTTAGGGTTAGGGTTAGGGTTGGTGTTAGGGTTAGGGTTAGGGTTAGGGTTAGTGTTAGGGTTAGGGTAGGGTTAGGGTTAGGATTAGGGTTAGGGTTGGTGTTAGGGTTAGGGTTAGGGTTAGAGTTAGGTTTAGGGTTAGGGTTAGGGTTGGTGTTAGGGTTAGGGTTAGGGTTAGGGTTAGGGTTAGGGTTGGTGTTAGGGTTAGGGTTAGGGTTAGAGTTAGGGTTAGGGTTGGTGTTAGGGTTAGGGTTAGGGTTAGTGTTAGGGTTAGGGTTAGGGTTGGTGTTAGGGTTAGGGTTAGGGTTAGTGTTAGGGTTAGGGTTAGGGTTGGTGTTAGGTATAGGGTTAGGGTTATGTTTAGGGTTAGGGTTAGGGTTGGTGTTAGGGTTAGGGTTAGGGTTAGGGTTAGGGTTGGTGTTAGGGTTAGGGTTAGGGTTAGTGTTAGGGTTAGGGTTAGGGTTGGTGTTAGGGTTAGGGTTAGGGTTAGTGTTAGGGTTAGGGTTAGGGTTGGTGTTAGGTATAGGGTTAGGGTTATGTTTAGGGTTAGGGTTAGGGTTGGTGTTAGGGTTAGGGTTAGGGTTAGGGTTAGTGTTAGGGTTAGGGTTAGGGTTAGGGTTAGGATTAGGGTTAGGGATGGTGTTAGGGTTAGGGTTAGGGTTAGGGTTAGTGTTGGTGTTAGGCATAGTGTTAGGGTTAGGGTTAGGGTTAGGGTTAGGGTTGGTGTTAGGGTTAGGGTTAGGGTTAGGGTTAGGGTTGTTGTTAGGGTTAGGGTTAGGGTTAGAGTTAGGGTTAGGGTTAGAGTTAGGGTTGGTGTTAGGGTTACGGTTAGGGTTAGGGTTAGGGTTGGTGTTAGGTTTAGGTTTAGGGTTAAGGTTAGTGTTAGGGTTACGGTTAGGGTTGGTGTTAGGTTTAGGGTTAGGGTTAGGGTTAGGATTAGGGTTAGGGTTGGTGTTAGGTTTAGGGTTAGGGTTAGGGTTAGGGTTAGGGTTAGGGTTAGGGTTAGGGTTGGTGTTAGGGTTAGGGTTAGGGTTAGGGTTAGGGTTAGGGTTGGTGTTAGGTATAGGGTTAGGGTTAGGGTTAGTGTTGGTGATAGGGTTAGGGTTAGGGTTAGGGTTAGGGTTAGGGTTAGGTTACCCCGAGCACTACGCCTCGCCCTAGGCCTACGCCTAGCACTACCTCTGGTCCTACCCCTACCCCTGTCCCTACAGATCCCCCTACCCATAGGCCCACCCCCATCACTACCCCTAGCCACAGCTCCCACTCCTGGTCCTAGGCCTACTCCGAGGTTTACCCCGACACCCACCCCTTGCCCTTTGCCTACCCCAGCGCTACGCCTACCGCTCCCACTAGCCGTACCTCGGGCCCTAGACCAACGCCCAGTGCTCACTCTAGTCCGAAGCCTAGCACTTGCCCGTCGCCAACCGGTACACCTTGCCCTACCGATAGCCAGAGCACTAACCCGTGTCCTACGAATCACCCAGGACCCACGATTAGCCACACCCTAATCCAGCCCTACATCCGTTCTGAGTCCTAGGACTACCCGGAGCCATTTCGTGACACCTACCCCTAGTCCTCGGCCAACCCCTACCACTACCACTAGTCCTAGGCTTAACATGAGCCCTAACCCTAACACTGCCCGTGGGCCTCTGGCAAACACTAGCCCTTCAACTAACCCTACCCCGAGCACTACCCCTCGCCCTAGGCCTACGCCTAGCACTACCTCTGGTCCTACCACTACCCCTGGCCCTACAGCTCCCCCTACCCATAGGCCCACCCCCAACCCTACCACTAGCCACAGCTCCCACTCCTGGCCCTAGGCCTACTCCGAGGTTTACCTCGACACCCACCCCTTGCCCTATGCCTACCCCAGCGCTACGCCTACCGCTCTCACTAGCCCTAGCTCGGGCCCTAGACCAACGCACATGGCTCCTTCTAGTCCGAGGCCTAGAACTTGCCCGTCGCTGACCACTACACCTTGCCCTTGTTAGGGTTAGGGTTAGGGTTAGGATTAGGGTTAGGGTTAGGATTAGGGTTTAGGGTTAGGGTTAGGGTTAGGGTTGGTGTTAAGGTTAGGGTTAGGGTTAGGGTTGGTGTTAGGTTTAGGGTTAGGGTTACAATTGGTGTTAGGGTTAGTGTTAGGGTTAGGGTTGGTGTTAGGTATAGGGTTAGGATTAGGGTTAGGGTTAGGGTTAGGGTTGGGGTTAGGGTTAGGGTTAGGGTTAGGGTTAGTGTTAGTGTTAGGGTTAGGGTTAGGGTTAGGATTAGGGTTTAGGGTTAGGGTTAGGGTTAGGTTTGGTGTTATGGTTAGGGTTAGGGTTAGGGTTAGGGTTGGTGTTAGGTTTAGGGTTAGGGTTAGGGTTAGGGTTAGGGTTGGTGTTAGGTATAGGGTTAGGGTTAGGGTTAGGGTTAGGGTTGGTGTTAGGGTTAGGGTTAGGGTTAGGGTTAGTGTTAGGGTTAGGGTAGGGTTAGGGTTAGGATTAGGGTTAGGGTTGGTGTTAGGGTTAGGGTTAGGGTTAGAGTTAGGTTTAGGGTTAGGGTTAGGGTTGGTGTTAGGGTTAGGGTTAGGGTTAGGGTTAGGGTTGGTGTTAGGGTTAGGGTTAGGGTTAGAGTTAGGGTTAGGGTTAGGGTTAGGGTTGGTGTTAGGGTTAGGGTTAGGGTTAGGGTTAGGGTTGGTGTTAGGGTTAGGGTTAGGGTTAGTGTTAGGGTTAGGGTTAGGGTTGGTGTTAGGTATAGGGTTAGGGTTATGTTTAGGGTTAGGGTTAGGGTTGGTGTTAGGGTTAGGGTTAGGGTTAGGGTTAGTGTTAGGGTTAGGGTTAGGGTTAGGGTTAGGATTAGGGTTAGGGTTGGTGTTAGGGTTAGGGTTAGGGTTAGGGTTAGTGTTGGTGTTAGGCATAGTGTTAGGGTTAGGGTTAGGGTTAGGGTTAGGGTTGGTGTTAGGGTTAGGGTTAGGGTTAGGGTTAGGGTTGTTGTTAGGGTTAGGGTTAGGGTTAGAGTTAGGGTTAGGGTTAGGGTTAGGGTTGGTGTTAGGGTTAGGGTTAGGGTTAGGGTTAGGGTTGGTGTTAAAATTAGGGTTAGGGTTAGTGTTAGGGTTAGGGTTAGGGTTAGGGTTGGTGTTAGGGTTAGGGTTAGGGTTAGGGTTAGGGTTGGTGTTAGGGTTAGGGTTAGGGTTAGGGTTCGTGTTAGGCATAGGGTTAGGGTTAGGGTTAGTGTTAGGGTTAGGGTTGGTGTTAGGGTTAGGGTTAGGGTTAGGGTTAGGGTTGGTGTTAGGGTTAGGGTTAGGGTTAGGATTAGGGTTAGGGTTGGTGTTAGGGTTAGGGTTAGGGTTAGGGTTAGGGTTGGTGTTAGGGTTAGGGTTAGGGTTAGGGTTAGGGTTGGTGTTAGGTATAGGGTTAGGGTTAGGGTTAGGGTTAGGGTGAGGGTTGGTGTTAGGGTTAGAGTTAGGGTTAGGGTTAGGGATGGTGTTAGGTATAGGGTTAGGGTTAGGGTTAGGGTTAGGGTTAGGGTTGGTGTTAGGGTTAGGGTTAGGGTTAGTGTTAGGGTTAGGGTTAGGGTTAGGGTTAGGTTACCCCGAGCACTACCCCTCGCCCTAGGCCTACGCCTAGCACTACCCCTGGTCCTACCACTACCCCTGGCCCTACAGCTCCCCCTACCCATAGGTCCACCCCCACCCCTACCCCTAGCCACAGATCCCACTCCTGGCCCTACGCCTAAACCGAGGTTTACCTCGACACCCACCCCTTGCCCTATGCCTACCCCAGCGCTACGCCTACCGTTTCCACTAGCCATAGCTCGGGCCCTAGACCAACGCCCATGGCTCCCTCTCGTCCGAGGCCTAGAACTTGCCCGTCGCTGACCAGTACACCTTGCCCTTGTTAGGGTTAGGGTTCAGGTTAGGGTTAGGGTTAGGGTTTAGGGTTAGGGTTAGGGTTGGTGTTAGGGTTAGGGTTAGGGTTAGGGTTAGGGTTGGTGTTAGGTATAGGGTTAGGGTTAGGGTTAGTGTTGGTGATAGGGTTAGGGTTAGGGTTAGGGTTAGGGTTGGTGTTAGGTGTAGGGTTAGGGTTAGGGTTGGTGTTAGGTATAGGGTTAGGGTTAGGGTTAGTGTTGGTGATAGGGTTAGGGTTAGGGTTAGGGTTAGGGTTAGGGTTAGGTTACCCCGAGCACTACGCCTCGCCCTAGGCCTACGCCTAGCACTACCTCTAGTCCTACCCCTACCCCTGTCCCTACAGATCCCCCTACCCATAGGCTTACCCCCATCCCTACCCCTAGCCACAGCTCCCACTCCTGGTCCTAGGCCTACTCCGAAGTTTACCCCGACACCCACCCCTTGCCCTTTGCCTACCCCAGCGCTACGCCTACCGCTCCCACTAGCCGTACCTCGGGCCCTAGACCAACGCCCAGTGCTCACTCTAGTCCGAAGCCTAGCACTTGCCCGTCGCCAACCGGTACACCTTGCCCTACCGATAGCCAGAGCACTAACCCGTGTCCTACGAATCACCCAGGACCCACCATTAGCCACACCCTAATCCAGCCCTACATCCGTTCTGAGTCCTAGGACTACCCGGAGCCCTCTTGTGACAGTTACGCCTAGCTCTCGGCCAACCCCTACCACTACCACTAGTCCTAGGCTTAACATGAGCCCTAACCCTAACACTGCCCGTGGGCCTCTGCCAAACACTAGCCCTTCAACTAACCCTACCCCGAGCACTACTTCTCGCCCTAGGCCTACGCCTAGCACTACCTCTGGTCCTACCACTACCCCTGGCCCTACAGCTCCCCCTACCCATAGGCCCACCCCCAACCCTACCACTAGCCACAGCTCCCACTCCTGGCCCTAGGCCTACTCCGAGGTTTACCTCGACACCCACCCCTTGCCCTATGCCTACCACAGCGCTACGCCTACCGCTCTCACTAGCCCTAGCTCGGGCCCTAGACCAACGCACATGGCTCCTTCTAGTCCGAGGCCTAGAACTTGCCCGTCGCTGACCACTACACCTTGCCCTTGTTAGGGTTAGGGTTAGGGTTAGGATTAGGGTTAGGGTTAGGATTAGGGTTTAGGGTTAGGGTTAGGGTTAGGGTTGGTGTTAAGGTTAGGGTTAGGGTTAGGGTTGGTGTTAGGTTTAGGGTTAGGGTTAGGGTTGGTGTTAGGGTTAGGGTTAGGGTTTGGGTTGGTGTTAGGTATAGGGTTAGGATTAGGGTTAGGTTTAGGGTTAGGGTTGGGGTTAGGGTTAGGGTTAGTGTTAGTGTTAGTATTAGGGTTAGGGTTAGGGTTAGGATTAGGGTTTAGGGTTAGGGTTAGGGTTAGGTTTGGTGTTATGGTTAGGGTTAGGGTTAGGGTTAGGGTTGGTGTTAGGTTTAGGGTTAGGGTTAGGGTTGAGGATAGGGTTGGTGTTAGGGTTAGGGTTAGGGTTAGGGTTAGGGTTAGGGTTAGGGTTAGGATTAGGGTTAGGGTTGGTGTTACGGTTAGGGTTAGGGTTAGGTTTAGTGTTAGGGTTGGTGTTAGGGTTAGGGTTAGGGTTAGGGTTAGGGTTGGTGTTAGGTATAGGGTTAGGGTTAGGGTTAGGGTTAGGGTTGGTGTTAGGGTTAGGGTTAGGGTTAGGGTTAGTGTTAGGGTTAGGGTAGGGTTAGGGTTAGGATTAGGGTTAGGGTTGGTGTTAGGGTTAGGGTTAGGGTTAGAGTTAGGTTTAGGGTTAGGGTTAGGGTTGGTGTTAGGGTTAGGGTTAGGGTTAGGGTTAGGGTTGGTGTTAGGGTTAGGGTTAGGGTTAGATTTAGGGTTAGGGTTAGGGTTAGGGTTGGTGTTAGGGTTAGGGTTAGGGTTAGGGTTAGGGTTGGTGTTAGGGTTAGGGTTAGGGTTAGTGTTAGGGTTAGGGTTAGGGTTGGTGTTAGGTATAGGGTTAGGGTTATGTTTAGGGTTAGGGTTAGGGTTGGTGTTAGGGTTAGGGTTAGGGTTAGGGTTAGTGTTAGGGTTAGGTTAGGGTTAGGGTTAGGATTAGGATTAGGGTTGGTGTTAGGGTTAGGGTTAGGGTTAGGGTTAGTGTTGGTGTTAGGCATAGGGTTAGGGTTAGGGTTAGGGTTAGGGTTAGGGTTGGTGTTAGGGTTAGGGTTAGGGTTAGGGTTAGGGTTGTTGTTAGGGTTAGGGTTAGGGTTAGAGTTAGGGTTAGGGTTAAGGTTAGGGTTGGTGTTAGGGTTAGGGTTAGGGTTAGGGTTAGGGTTGGTGTTAGGATTAGGGTTAGGGTTAGTGTTAGGGTTAGGGTTAGGGTTAGGGTTGGTGTTAGGGTTAGGGTTAGGGTTAGGGTTGGTGTTAGGGTTAGGGTTAGGGTTAGGGTTCGTGTTAGGCATAGGGTTAGGGTTAGGGTTAGGGTTAGGGTTAGGGTTAGGGTTAGGGTTGGTGTTAGGGTTAGGGTTAGGGTTAGGGTTAGGATTGGTGTTAGGGTTAGGGTTAGGGTTAGGATTAGGGTTAGGGTTGGTGTTAGGGTTAGGGTTAGGTTTAGGTTTAGGGTTGGTGTTAGGGTTAGGGTTAGGGTTAGGGTTAGGGTTGGTGTTAGGGTTAGGGTTAGGATTAGGGTTAGGGTTGGTGTTAGGTATAGGATTAGGGTTAGGGTTAGGGTTAGGGTGAGGGTTGGTGTTAGGGTTAGAGTTAGGGTTAGGGTTAGGGTTGGTGTTAGGTATAGGGTTAGGTTTAGGGTTAGGGTTAGGGTTAGGGTTGGTGTTAGGGTTAGTGTTAGGGTTAGTGTTAGGGTTAGGGTTAGGGTTAGGGTTAGGTTACCCCGAGCACTACCCCTCGCCCTAGGCCTACGCCTAGCACTACTCCTGGTCCTACCACTACCCCTGGCCCTACAGCTCCCCCTACCCATAGGTCCACCCCCACCCCTACCCCTAGCCACAGATCCCACTCCTGGCCCTAGGCCTACACCGAGGTTTACCTCGACACCCACCCCTTGCCCTATGCCTACCCCAGCGCTACGCCTACCGTTTCCACTAGCCATAGCTCGGGCCCTAGACCAACGCCCATGGCTCCCTCTCGTCCGAGGCCTAGAACTTGCCCGTCGCTGACCAGTACACCTTGCCCTTGTTAGGGTTAGGGTTAGGGTTAGGGTTAGGGTTAGGGTTTAGGGTTAGGGTTAGGGTTGGTGTTAGGGTTAGGGTTAGGGTTAGGGTTAGGGTTGGTGTTAGGTATAGGGTTAGGGTTAGGGTTAGTGTTGGTGATAGGGTTAGGGTTAGGGTTAGGGTTAGGGTTGGTGTTAGGTGTAGGGTTATGGTTAGGGTTAGGGTTAGGGTTAGGGTTGGTGTTAGGGTTAGGGTTAGGGTTAGGGTTAGGGTTGGTGTTAGGTATAGGGTTAGGGTTAGCATTAGGGTTAGGGTTAGGGTTGGTGTTAGGGTTAGGGTTTGGGTTAGGGTTAGTAATAGGGTTAGGGTTAGGGTTAGGGTTAGGGTTAGGGTTAGGGTTAGGGTTAGGGTTAGGGTTAGGGTTAGGGTTGGTGTTAGGGTTAGGGTTAGGGTTAGGGTTAGTGTTAGGGTTAGGGTTGGGTTAGGGTTAGGTTACCCCGAGCACTACCCCTCGCCCTAGGCCTACGCCTAGCACTACCTCTGGTCCCACCCCTACCCCTGTCCCTACAGCTCCCCCTACCCATAGGCCCAGCCCCATCCCTACCCCTAGCCACAGCTCCCACTTCTGGTCCTAGGCCTACTCCGAGGTTTACCCCGACACCCACCCCTTGCCCTTTGCCTACCCCAGCGCTACGCCTACTGCTCCCACTAGCCCTACCTCGGGCCCTAGACCAACGCCCAGTGCTCACTCTAGTCCGAGCCTAGCACTTGCCCGTCGCCAACCGGTACACCTTGCCCTATCGATAGCCAGAGCACTAACCCGTGTCCTACAAAATCCCCCTGGACCCACCATTAGCCACACCCTAATCCAGCCCTACATCCTTTCGGAGTCCTAGGACTACCCGGAGCCCTCTTGTGACAGTTACGCATAGCCCTCGGCCATCCCCTACCACTACCACTAGTCCTAGGCCTAAAATGAGCCCTAACCCTAACACTGCCCGTGGGCCTCTGCCAAACACTAGCCCTTCAACTAACCCTACCCCGAGCACTACTTCTCGCCCTAGGCCTACGCCTAGCACTACCTCTGGTCCTACCACTACCCCTGGCCCTACAGCTCCCCCTACCCATAGGCCCACCCCCAACCCTACCACTAGCCACAGCTCCCACTCCTGGCCCTAGGCCTACTCCGAGGTTTACCTCGACACCCACCCCTTGCCCTATGCCTACCCCAGCGCTACGCCTACCGCTCTCACTAGCCCTAGCTCGGGCCCTAGACCAACGCACATGGCTCCTTCTAGTCCGAGG
>NW_027668908.1:27500-50000 GCF_964194185.1 Rhinolophus hipposideros | reverse complement strand
GGTTAGGGTTGGTGTTAGGGTTAGGGTTAGGGTTAGGGTTAGTGTTGGTGTTAGGCATAGGGTTAGGGTTAGAATTAGGGTTAGGGTTAGGGTTGGTGTTAGGGTTAGGGTTAGGGTTAGGGTTAGGGTTGGTGTTAGGGTTAGGGTTAGGTTTAGAGTTAGGGTTAGGGTTAGGGTTAGGGTTGGTGTTAGGGTTAGGGTTAGGGTTAGGGTTAGGGTTGGTGTTAGGGTTAGGGTTAGGGTTATTGTTAGGGTTAGGGTTAGGGTTAGGGTTGGTGTTAGGTTTAGGGTTAGGGTTAGGGTTAGGGTTGGTGTTAGGGTTAGTGTTTGGGTTAGGGTTAGAGTTGGTGTTAGGTTTAGGGTTAGGGTTAGGGTTAGGGTTAGGGTTGGTGTTAGGGTTAGGGTTAGGGTTAGGGTTCGTGTTAGGCATAGGGTTAGGGTTAGGGTTAGGGTTAGGGTTAGGGTTAGGGTTGGTGTTAGGGTTAGGGTTAGGTTTAGGGTTAGGGTTGGTGTTAGGGTTAGGATTAGGGTTAGGATTAGGGTTAGGGTTGGTGTTAGGGTTAGGGTTAGGTTTAGGGTTAGGGTTGGTGTTAGGTATAGGGTTAGGGTTAGGGTTAGGGTTAGGGTGAGGGTTGGTGTTAGGGTTAGAGTTAGGGTTAGGGTTAGGGTTGGTGTTAGGTATAGGGTTAGGGTTAGGGTTAGGGTTAGGGTTAGGTTTGGTGTTAGGGTTAGGGTTAGGGTTAGGGTTAGTGTTAGGGTTAGGGTTGGGTTAGGGTTAGGTTACCCCGAGCACTACCCCTCGCCCTAGGCCTACGCCTAAAACTACCCCTGGTCCTACCACTACCCCTGGCCCTACAGCTCCCCCTACGCATAGGTCCACCCCCACCCCTACCCCTAGCCACAGCTCCCACTCCTGGCCCTAGGCCTACACCGAGGTTTATCTCGACACCCACCCCTTGCCCTATGCCTACCCCAGCGCTACGCCTACCGTTTCCACTAGCCATAGCTCGGGCCCTAGACCAACGCCCATGGCTCCCTCTCGTCCGAGGCCTAGAACTTGCCCGTCGCTGACCAGTACACCTTGCCCTTGTTAGGGTTAGGGTTAGGGTTAGGGTTAGGATTAGGGTTTAGGGTTAGGGTTAGGGTTGGTGTTAGGGTTAGGGTTAGGGTTAGGGTTGGTGTAAGGTATAGGGTTAGGGTTAGGGTTAGTGTTGGTGATAGGGTTAGGGTCAGGGTTAGGGTTAGGGTTGGTGTTAGGTATAGGGTTATGGTTAGGGTTAGGGTTAGGGTTAGGGTTGGTGTTAGGGTTAGCGTTAGGGTTAGGGTTAGGTTTAGGGTTAGGGTTGGTGTTAGGTTTAGGGTTAGGGTTAGGGTTGGTGTTAGGGTTAGGGTTAGGGTTGGTGTTAGGTATAGGGTTAGGGTTAGGGTTACGGTTGGGGTTAGGGTTAGGGTTAGGGTTAGTGTTAGGGTTACGGATAGGGTTAGGGTTAGGATTAGGGTTAGGGTTGGTGTTACGGTTAGGGTTAGGGTTAGGGTTAGTGTTAGGGTTGGTGTTAGGGTTAGGGTTAGGGTTAGGGTTAGGGTTGGTGTTAGGTATAGGGTTAGGGTTAGGGTTAGGGTTAGGGTTGGTGTTAGGGTTAGGGTTAGGGTTAGGGTTAGTGTTAGGGTTAGGGTAGGGTTAGGGTTAGGATTAGGGTTAGGGTTGGTGTTAGGGTTAGGGTTAGGGTTAGTGTTGGTGTTAGGCATAGGGTTAGGTTTAGGGTTAGGGTTAGGGTTAGGGTTAGGGTTGGTGTTAGGGTTAGGGTTAGGGTTAGGGTTAGGGTTGGTGTTAGGGTTAGGGTTAGGGTTAGAGTTAGGGTTAGGGTTAGGGTTAGGGTTGGTGTTAGGGTTAGGGTTAGGGTTAGGGTTAGGGTTGGTGTTAGGGTTAGGGTTAGGGTTAGGATTAGGGTTAGGGTTGGTGTTAGGGTTAGGGTTAGGTTTAGGTTTAGGGTTGGTGTTAGGGTAAGGGTTAGGTTTAGGGTTAGGGTTAGGGTTGGTGTTAGGGTTAGGGTTAGGGTTAGGGTTAGGGTTGGTGTTAGGTATAGGGTTAGGGTTAGGGTTAGGGTTAGGGTGAGGGTTGGTGTTAGGGTTAGAGTTAGGGTTAAGGTTAGGGTTGGTGTTAGGTATAGGGTTAGGGTTAGGGGTAGGTTTAGGGTTATGGTTAGGGTTGCTGTTAGGGTTAGGGTTAGGGTTAGGGTTAGTGTTAGGGTTAGGGTTAGGGTTAGGGTTAGGGTTAGGTTACCCCGAGCACTACCCCTCGCCCTAGGCCTACGCCTAGCACTACCCCTAGTCCTACCACTACCCCTGGCCCTACAGCTCCCCCTACCCATAGGTCCATCCCCACCCCTACCCCTAGCCACAGCTCCCACTCCTGGCCCTAGGCCTACACCGAGGTACCTCGACACCCACCCCTTGCCCTATGCCTACCCCAGCGCTACGCCTACCGTTTCCACTAGCCATAGCTCGGGCCCTAGACCAACGCCCATGGCTCCCTCTCGTCCGAGGCCTAGAACTTGCCCGTCGCTGACCAGTACACCTTGCCCTTGTTAGGGTTAGGGTTAGGGTTAGGGTTAGGGTTAGGGTTTAGGGTTAGGGTTAGGGTTGGTGTTAGGGTTAGGGTTAGGGTTAGGGTTAGGGTTGGTGTTAGGTATAGGGTTAGGGTTAGGGTTAGTGTTGGTGATAGGGTTAGGGTTAGGGTTAGGGTTAGGGTTGGTGTTCGGTATAGGGTTATGGTTAGGGTTAGGGTTAGGGTTAGGGTTGGTGTTAGGGTTAGGGTTAGGGTTAGGGTTAGGGTTAGGGTTGGTGTTAGGTATAGGGTTAGGGTTAGCATTAGGGTTAGGGTTAGGGTTGGTGTTAGGGTTAGGGTTTGGGTTAGGGTTAGTAATAGGGTTAGGGTTAGTGTTAGGTTACCCCGAGCACTACCCCTCGCCCTAGGCCTACGCCTAGCACTACCTCTGGTCCCACCCCTACCCCTGTCCCTACAGCTCCCCCTACCCATAGGCCCACCCCCATCCCTACCCCTAGCCACAGCTCCCACTCCTGGTCCTAGGCCTACTCCGAGGTTTACCCCGACACCCACCCCTTGCCCTTTGCCTACCCCAGCGCTACGCCTACTGCTCCCACTAGCCCTACCTCGGGCCCTAGACCAACGCCCAGTGCTCACTCTAGTCCGAGCCTAGCATTTGCCCGTCGCCAACCGGTACACCTTGCCCTACCGATAGCCAGAGCACTAATCCGTGTCCTACGAAATCCCCCTGGACCCACCATTAGCCACACCCTAATCCAGCCCTACATCCTTTCGGAGTCCTAGGACTACCCGGAGCCCTCTTGTGACAGTTACGCCTAGCCCTCGGCCATCCCCTACCACTACCACTAGTCCTAGGCCTAAAATGAGCCCTAACCCTAACACTGCCCGTGGGCCTCTGCCAAACACTACCCCTTCAACTAACCCTACCCCGAGCACTACTTCTCGCCCTAGGCCTACGCCTAGCACTACCTCTGGTCCTACCACTACCCCTGGCCCTACAGCTCCCCCTACCCATAGGCTCACCCCCAACCCTACCACTAGCCACAGCTCCCACTCCTGGCCCTAGGCCTACTCCGAGGTTTACCTCGACACCCACCCCTTGCCCTATGCCTACCCCAGCGCTCGCCTACCGCTCTCACTAGCCCTAGCTCGGGCCCTAGACCAACGCACATGGCTCCTTCTAGTCCGAGGCCTAGAACTTGCCCGTCGCTGACCACTACACCTTGCCCTTGTTAGGGTTAGGGTTAGGGTTAGGGTTAGGGTTAGGGTTAGGATTAGGGTTTAGGGTTAGGGTTAGGGTTAGGGTTGGTGTTAGGGTTAGGGTTAGGGTTAGGGTTAGGGTTGGTGTTAGGTTTAGGGTTAGGGTTAAGGTTAGGGTTAGGGTTACGGTTAGGTTTGGTGTTAGGTTTAGGGTTAGGGTTAGGGTTAGGATTAGGGTTAGGGTTGGTGTTAGGTTTAGGGTTAGGGTTAGGGTTAGGGCTAGGGTTGGTGTTAGGTATAGGGTTAGGGTTAGGGTTAGGGTTAGGGTTGGTGTTAGGGTTAGGGTTAAAGTTAGGGTTAGTGTTAGGGTTAGGGTTAGGGTTAGGGTTAGGATTAGGGTTAGGGTTGGTGTTAGGGTTAGGGTTAGGGTTAGGGTTAGTGTTGGTGTTAGGCATAGGTTTAGGGTTAGAATTAGGGTTAGGGTTAGGGTTGGTGTTAGTGTTAGGGTTAGGGTTAGGGTTAGGGTTGGTGTTAGGGTTAGGGTTAGGTTTAGAGTTAGGGTTAGGGTTAGGGTTAGGGTTGGTGTTAGGGTTAGGGTTAGGGTTAGGGTTGGTGTTAGGGTTAGGGTTAGGGTTAGTGTTAGGGTTAGGGTTAGGGTTAGGGTTGGTGTTAGGGTTAGGGTTAGGGTTAGGGTTAGGTTTGGTGTTAGGGTTAGTGTTTGGGTTAGGGTTAGGGTTGGTGTTAGGTTTAGGGTTAGGGTTAGGGTTAGGGTTAGGGTTGGTGTTAGGGTTAGGGTTAGGGTTAGGGTTCGTGTTAGGCATAGGGTTAGGGTTAGGGTTAGGGTTAGGGTTAGGGTTGGTGTTAGGGTTAGGGTTAGGTTTAGGGTTAGGGTTGGTGTTAGGGTTAGGATTAGGGTTAGGATTAGGGTCAGGGTTGGTGTTAGGGTTAGGGTTAGGTTTAGGTTTAGGGTTGGTGTTAGGGTTAGGGTTAGGGTTAGGGTTACGGTTAGGGTTGGTGTTAGGGTTAGGGTTAGGTTTAGGGTTAGGGTTGGTGTTAGGTATAGGGTTAGGGTTAGGGTTAGGGTTAGGGTGAGGGTTGGTGTTAGGGTTAGAGTTAGGGTTAGGGTTAGGGTTGGTGTTAGGTATAGGGTTAGGGTTAGGGTTAGGGTTAGGGTTAGTGTTGGTGTTAGGGTTAGGGTTAGGGTTAGGGTTAGTGTTAGGGTTAGGGTTAGGGTTAGGGTTAGGTTACCCCGAGCACTACCCCTCGCCCTAGGCCTACGCCTAAAACTACCCCTGGTCCTACCACTACCCCTGGCCCTACAGCTCCCCTTATGCATAGGTCCACCCCCACCCCTACCCCTAGCCACAGCTCCCACTCCTGGCCCTAGGCCTAAACCGAAGTTTACCTCGACACCCACCCCTTGCCCTATGCCTACCCCAGCGCTACGCCTACCGTTTCCACTAGCCATAGCTCAGGCCCTAGACCAACGCCCATGGCTCCCTCTCGTCCGAGGCCTAGAACTTGCCCGTCGCTGACCAGTACACCTTGCCCTTGTTAGGGTTAGGGTTAGGGTTAGGGTTAGGGTTAGGGTTTAGGGTTAGGGTTAGGGTTGGTGTTAGGGTTAGGGTTAGGGTTGGTGTTAGGGTTAGGGTCAGGGTTAGGGTTAGGGTTGGTGTTAGGTATAGGGTTATGGTTAGGGTTAGGGTTAGGGTTAGGGTTGGTGTTAGGGTTAGGGTTAGGGTTAGGGTTAGGGTTGGTGTTAGGTATAGGGTTAGGGTTAGCATTAGGGTTAGGGTTAGGGTAGGTGTTAGGGTTAGGGTTTGGGTTAGGGTTAGTAATAGGGTTAGGGTTAGTGTTAGGTTACCCCGAGCACTACCCCTCGCCCTAGGCCTACGCCTAGCACTAACTCTGGTCCCACCCCTACCCTTGTCCCTACAGCTCCCCCTACCCATAGGCCCACCCCCATCCCTACCCCTAGCCACAGCTCCCAATCCTGGTCCTAGGCCTACTCCGAGGTTTACCCCGACACCCACCCCTTGCCCTTTGCCTACCCCAGCGCTACGCCTACTGCTCCCACTAGCCCTACCTCGGGCCCCAGACCAAGGCCCAGTGCTCACTCTAGTCCGAGCCTAGCACTTGCCCGTCGCCAACCGGTACACCTTGCCCTACCGATAGCCAGAGCACTAACCGTGTCCTACGAAATCCCCCTGGACCCACCATTAGCCACACCCTAATCCAGCCCTACATCCTTTCGGAGTCCTAGGACTACCCGGAGCCCTCTTGTGACAGTTACGCCTAGCCCTCGGCCATCCCCTACCACTACCACTAGTCCTAGGCCTAAAATGAGCCCTAACCCTAACACTGCCCGTGGGCCTCTGCCAAACACTAGCCCTTCAACTAACCCTACCCCGAGCACTACTTCTCGCCCTAGGCCTACGCCTAGCACTACCTCTGGTCCTACCACTACTCCTGGCCCTACAGCTCCCCCTACCCATAGGCCCACCCCCAACCCTACCACTAGCCACAGCTCCCACTCCTGGCCCTAGGCCTACTCCGAGGTTTACCTCGACACCCACCCCTTGCCCTATGCCTACCCCAGCGCTACGCCTACCGCTCTCACTAGCCCTAGCTCGGGCCCTAGACCAACGCACATGGCTCCTTCTAGTCCGAGGCCTAGAACTTGCCCGTCGCTGACCACTACACCTTGCCCTTGTTAGGGTTAGGGTTAGGGTTAGGGTTAGGGTTAGGATTAGGGTTTAGGGTTAGGGTTAGGGTTAGGGTTGGTGTTAGGGTTAGGGTTAGGGTTAGGGTTAGGGTTGGTGTTAGGTTTAGGGTTAGGGTTAAGGTTAGGGTTAGGGTTACGGTTAGGTTTGGTGTTAGGTTTAGGGTTAGGGTTAGGGTTACGATTAGGGTTAGGGTTGGTGTTAGGTTTAGGGTTAGGGTTAGGGTTAGGGTTAGGGTTGGTGTTAGGTATAGGGTTAGGGTTAGGGTTAGGGTTAGAATTAGGGTTGGTGTTAGGGTTAGGGTTAAGGTTAGGGTTAGTGTTAGGGTTAGGGTTAGGGTTAGGGTTTGGATTAGGGTTAGGGTTGGTGTTAGGGTTAGGGTTAGGGTTAGGGTTAGTGTTGGTGTTAGGCATAGGGTTAGGGTTAGAATTAGGGTTAGGGTTAGGGTTGGTGTTAGGGTTAGGGTTAGGGTTAGGGTTAGGGTTGGTGTTAGGGTTAGGGTTAGGTTTAGAGTTAGGGTTAGGGTTAGGGTTAGGGTTGGTGTTAGGGTTAGGGTTAGGGTTAGGGTTAGGGTTGGTGTTAGTGTAAGGGTTAGGGTTATTGTTAGGGTTAGGGTTAGGGTTAGGGTTGGTGTTAGGTTTAGGGTTAGGGTTAGGGTTAGGGTTGGTGTTAGGGTTAGTGTTTGGGTTAGGGTTAGAGTTGGTGTTAGGTTTAGGGTTAGGGTTAGGGTTAGGGTTAGGGTTAGGGTTGGTGTTAGGGTTAGGGTTAGGGTTAGGGTTCGTGTTAGGCATAGGGTTAGGGTTAGGGTTAGGGTTAGGGTTAGGGTTGGTGTTACGGTTAGGGTTAGGTTTAGGGTTAGGGTTGGTGTTAGGGTTAGGATTAGGGTTAGGATTAGGGTTAGGGTTGGTGTTAGGGTTAGGGTTAAGTTTAGGTTTAGGGTTGGTGTTAGGGTTAGGGTTAGGGTTAGGGTTAGGGTTAGGGTTAGGGTTGGTGTTAGGGTTAGGGTTAGGTTTAGGGTTAGGGTTGGTGTTAGGTATAGGGTTAGGGTTAGGGTTAGGGTTAGGGTGAGGGTTGGTGTTAGGGTTAGAGTTAGGGTTAGGGTTAGGGTTGGTGTTAGGTATAGGGTTAGGGTTAGGGTTAGGGTTAGGGTTAGGTTTGGTGTTAGGGTTAGGGTTAGGGTTAGGGTTAGTGTTAGGGTTAGGGTTAGGGTTAGGGTTAGGTTACCCCGAGCACTACCCCTCGCCCTAGGCCTACGCCTAAAACTACCCCTGGTCCTACCACTACCCCGGCCCTACAGCTCCCCCTACGCATAGGTCCACCCCCACCCCTACCCCTAGCCACAGCTCCCACTCCTGGCCCTAGGCCTACACCGAGGTTTATCTCGACACCCACCCCTTGCCCTATGCCTACCCCAGCGCTACGCCTACCGTTTCCACTAGCCATAGCTCGGGCCCTAGACCAACGCCCATGGCTCCCTCTCGTCCGAGGCCTAGAACTTGCCCGTCGCTGACCAGTACACCTTGCCCTTGTTAGGGTTAGGGTTAGGGTTAGGATTAGGGTTTAGGGTTAGGGTTAGGGTTGGTGTTAGGGTTAGGGTTAGGGTTAGGGTTGGTGTAAGGTATAGGGTTAGGGTTAGGGTTAGTGTTGGTGATAGGGTTAGGGTCAGGGTTAGGGTTAGGGTTGGTGTTAGGTATAGGGTTATGGTTAGGGTTAGGGTTAGGGTTAGGGTTGGTGTTAGGGTTAGCGTTAGGGTTAGGGTTAGGTTTAGGGTTAGGGTTGGTGTTAGGTTTAGGGTTAGGGTTAGGGTTGGTGTTAGGGTTAGGGTTAGGGTTGGTGTTAGGTATAGGGTTAGGGTTAGGGTTACGGTTGGGGTTAGGGTTAGGGTTAGGGTTAGGGTTAGTGTTAGGGTTACGGATAGGGTTAGGGTTAGGAATAGGGTTAGGGTTGGTGTTACGGTTAGGGTTAGGGTTAGGGTTAGTGTTAGGGTTGGTGTTAGGGTTAGGGTTAGGGTTAGGGTTAGGGTTGGTGTTAGGTATAGGGTTAGGGTTAGGGTTAGGGTTAGGGTTGGTGTTAGGGTTAGGGTTAGGGTTAGGGTTAGTGTTAGGGTTAGGGTAGGGTTAGGGTTAGGATTAGGGTTAGGGTTGGTGTTAGGGTTAGGGTTAGGGTTAGTGTTGGTGTTAGGCATAGGGTTAGGTTTAGGGTTAGGGTTAGGGTTAGGGTTAGGGTTGGTGTTAGGGTTAGGGTTAGGGTTAGGGTTAGGGTTGGTGTTAGGGTTAGGGTTAGGGTTAGAGTTAGGGTTAGGGTTAGGGTTAGGGTTGGTGTTAGGGTTAGGGTTAGGGTTAGGGTTAGGGTTGGTGTTAGGGTTAGGGTTAGGGTTGGTGTTAGGTATAGGGTTAGGGTTATGTTTAGGGTTAGGGTTAGGGTTGGTGTTAGGGTTAGGGTTAGGGTTAGGGTTAGTGTTAGGGTTGGTGTTAGGGTTAGGGTTAGGGTTAGGGTTAGGGTTGGTGTTAGGGTTAGGGTTAGGGTTAGGATTAGGGTTAGGGTTGGTGTTAGGGTTAGGGTTAGGTTTAGGTTTAGGGTTGGTGTTAGGGTTAGGGTTAGGTTTAGGGTTAGGGTTAGTGTTAGGGTTGGTGTTAGGGTTAGGGTTAGGGTTAGGGTTAGGGTTGGTGTTAGGGTTAGGGTTAGGGTTAGGGTTAGTGTTAGGGTTGGTGTTAGGGTTAGGGTTAGGGTTAGGGTTAGGGTTGGTGTTAGGTATAGGGTTAGGGTTAGGGTTAGGGTTAGGGTTGGTGTTAGGGTTAGGGTTAGGGTTAGTGTTGGTGTTAGGCATAGGGTTAGGTTTAGGGTTAGGGTTAGGGTTAGGGTTAGGGTTGGTGTTAGGGTTAGGGTTAGGGTTAGGGTTAGGGTTGGTGTTAGGGTTAGGGTTAGGGTTAGAGTTAGGGTTAGGGTTAGGGTTAGGGTTGGTGTTAGGGTTAGGGTTAGGGTTAGGGTTAGGGTTGGTGTTAGGGTTAGGGTTAGGGTTGGTGTTAGGTATAGGGTTAGGGTTATGTTTAGGGTTAGGGTTAGGGTTGGTGTTAGGGTTAGGGTTAGGGTTAGGGTTAGTGTTAGGGTTGGTGTTAGGGTTAGGGTTAGGGTTAGGGTTAGGGTTGGTGTTAGGGTTAGGGTTAGGGTTAGGATTAGGGTTAGGGTTGGTGTTAGGGTTAGGGTTAGGTTTAGGTTTAGGGTTGGTGTTAGGGTTAGGGTTAGGTTTAGGGTTAGGGTTAGGGTTGGTGTTAGGGTTAGGGTTAGGGTTAGGGTTAGGGTTGGTGTTAGGTATAGGGTTAGGGTTAGGGTTAGGGTTAGGGTGAGGGTTGGTGTTAGGGTTAGAGTTAGGGTTAAGGTTAGGGTTGGTGTTAGGTATAGGGTTAGGGTTAGGGGTAGGTTTAGGGTTATGGTTAGGGTTGGTGTTAGGGTTAGGGTTAGGGTTAGGGTTAGTGTTAGGGTTAGGGTTAGGGTTAGGGTTAGGGTTGGTGTTAGGTATAGGGTTAGGGTTAGGGGTAGGTTTAGGGTTATGGTTAGGGTTGGTGTTAGGTTTAGGGTTAGGGTTAGGGTTGGTGTTAGGGTTAGGGTTAGGGTTAGGGTTAGGGTTGGTGTTAGGTATAGGGTTAGGGTTAGGGTTAGGGTTAGGGTTACTGTTGGGGTTAGGGTTAGGGTTAGGGTTAGGGTTAGTGTTAGGGTTAGGGATAGGGTTAGGGTTAGGATTAGGGTTAGGGTTGGTGTTAGGGTTAGGGTTAGGGTTAGGGTTAGTGTTGGTGTTAGGGTTAGGGTTAGGGTTAGGGTTAGGTTACCCCGAGCACTACCCCTCGCCCTAGGCATACGCCTAGCACTACCTCTGGTCCTACCACTACCCCTGGCCCTACAGCTCCCCCTACCAATAGGCCCACCCCCAACCCTACCACTAGCCATAGCTCCCACTCCTGGCCCTAGGCCTACTCCGAGTTTTACCTCGAGACCCACCCCTTGCCCTATGCCTACCACAGGGCTACGCCAACCGCTCTCACTAGCCCTAGCTCGGGCCCTAGACCAACGCCCATGGCTCCTTCTAGTCCGAGGCCAGGAACTTGCCCGTCGCTGACCAGTACACCTTGCCCTTGTTAGGGTTAGGGTTAGGGTTAGGGTTAGGGTTAGGGTTAGGGTTAGGGTTAGGGTTAGGGTTACGGTTAGGGTTAGGATTAGGGTTTAGGGTTAGGGTTAGGGTTAGGGTTGGTGTTAGGGTTAGGGATAGGGTTAGGGTTAGGGTTAGGGTTAGGGTTAGGGTTAGGGTTGGTGTTAGGTTTAGGGTTAGGGTTAGTGTTAGGGTTACGGTTAGGTTTGGTTTTAGGGTTAGGATTAGGGTTAGGGTTAGCATTAGGGTTAGGTTTGGTGTTAGGGTTAGGGTTAGGGTTAGGGTTGGAGTTAGGGTTAGGGTTAGGGTTAGGGTTAGTGTTGGTGTTAGGTATAGGGTTAGGGTTAGGGTTAGGGTTAGGGTTAGGGTTAGGGTTGGTGTTAGGGTTAGGGTTAGGGTTAGGGTTAGTGTTAGGGTTAGGGTTAGGGTTAGGGTTAGGATTAGGGTTAGGGTTGGTGTTAGGATTAGGGTTAGGTTTAGGGTTAGGGTTCGTGTTAGGCATAGGGTTAGGGTTAGGGTTAGGGTTAGGGTTAGGGTTGGTGTTAGGGTTAGGGTTAGGGTTAGGGTTAGGGTTGGTGTTAGGGTTAGGGTTAGGGTTAGGATAAGGGTTAGGGTTGGTGTTAGGGTTAGGGTTAGGGTTAGGGTTGGTGTTAGGGTTAGGGTTAGGGTTAGGGTTAGGGTTAGGGTTAGGATTAGGGTTAGGGTTGGTGTTAGGGTTAGGGTTAGGTTTAGGGTTAGGGTTGGTGTTAGGGTTAGGGTTAGGGTTAGAGTTAGGGTTAGGGTTAGGGTTAGGGTTGGTGTTAGGGTTAGGGTTAGGATTAGGGTTAGGGTTGGTGTTAGGGTTAGAGTTTCGGTTAGGGTTAGGGTTGGTGTTAGGTTTAGGTTTGGGTTAGGGTTAGGGTTAGGGTTGGTGTTAGGGTTAGGGTTAGGGTTAGGGTTAGATTTCGTGTTAGGCATAGGGTTAGGGTTAGGGTTAGGGTTAGGGTAAGGGTTGGTGTTAGGGTTAGGGTTAGGGTTAGGGTTAGGGTTGGTGTTAGGGTTAGGGTTAGGGTTAGGATTAGGGTTAGGGTTGGTGTTAGGGTTAGGGTTAGGGTTAGGGTTAGGGTTGGTGTTAGGGTTATGTTTAGGGTTAGAATTAGGGTTAGGGTTAGGATTAGGGTTAGGTTTGGTGTTAGGGTTAGGGTTAGGGTTAGGGTTAGTGTTGGTGTTAGGCATAGGGTTAGGGTTAGGGTTAGGGTTAGGGTTAGGGTTGGTGTTAGGGTTAGGGTTAGGGTTAGGGTTAGGGTTGGTGTTAGGGTTAGGGTTAGGGTTAGAGTTAGGGTTAGGGTTAGGGTTAGGGTTAGGGTTAGGGTTGGTGTTAGGGTTAGGGTTAGGGTTAGAGTTAGGGTTAGGGTTAGGTTTAGGGTTGGTGTTAGGGTTAGGGTTAGGGTTAGGGTTAGGGTTGGTGTTAGGGTTAGTGTTTGGGTTAGGGTTAGGGTTGGTGTTAGGTTTAGGGTTAGGGTTACGGTTAGGGTTAGGGTTGGTGTTAGGGTTAGGGTTAGGGTTAGGGTTCGTCTTAGGCATAGGGTTAGGGTTAGGGTTAGGGTTAGGGTTAGGGTTGGTGTGAGGGTTAGGGTTAGGGTTAGGGTTAGGGTTGATGTTAGGGTTAGGGTTAGGGTTAGGATTAGGGTTAGGGTTGGTGGTAGTGTTAGGGTTAGGTTTAGGTTTAGGGTTGGTGTTAGGGTTAGGGTTAGGGTTAGGGTTAGGGTTGGTGTTAGGTATAGGGTTAGGGTTAGGGTTAGGGTTAGGGTTGGTGTTAGGGTTAGGGTTAGGGTTAGGGTTAGTGTTAGGGTTAGGGTTAGAGTTAGGGTTAGGTTACCCCGAGCACTACCCCTCGCCCTAGGCCTACGCCTAGCACTACCTCTGGTCCTACCCCTACCCCTGTCCCTACAGCTCCCCCTACCCATAGGCCCACCCCCATCTCTACCCCTAGCCACAGCTCCCACTCCTGGTCCTAGGCCTACTCCGAGGTTTACCCCGACACCCACCCCTTGCCCTTTGCCTACCCCAGCGCTACGTCTACCGCTCCAACTAGCCCTACCTCGTGCCCTAGACCAACGCCCAGTGCTCACTCTAGTCCGAAGCCTAGCACTTGCCCGTCGCCAACCGGTTCACCTTGCCCTACCTATAGCCAGAGAACTAACCCGTGTCCTACGAAATCACCCTGGAACCACCATTAGCCACACCCTAATAAGCCCTACATCCGTTCGGAGTCCTAGGACTACCCGGAACCATTTCATGACACCTACCCCTAGTCCTCGGACAACCCCTACCACTACCACTAGTCCTAGGCTTAACATGAGCCCTAACCCTAACACTGCCCGTGGGCCTCTGCCAAACACTAGCCCTTCAACTAACCCTACCCCGAGCACTACCCCTCGCCCTAGGCCTACGCCTAGCACTACCTCTGGTCCTACCACTACCCCTGGCCCTACAGCTCCCCCTACCCATAGGCCCATCCCCAACCCTACCACTAGCCACAGCTCCCACTCCTGGCACTAGGCCTACTCCGAGGTTTACCTCGACACCTACCCCTTGCCCTATGCCTACCCCAGCGCTACGCCTACCGCTCTCACTAGCCCTAGCTCGGGCCCTAGACCAACGCCCATGGCTCCTTCTAGTCCGAGGCCTAGAACTTGCCCGTCGCTGACCAGTACACCTTGCCCTTGTTAAGGTTAGGGTTAGGGTTAGGGTTAAGGTTAGGGTTAGGATTAGGGTTTAGGGTTAGGGTTAGGGTTAGGGTTGGTGTTAGGGTTAGGGTTAGGGTTAGGGTTAGGGTTGGTGTTAGGTTTAGGGTTAGGGTTACGGTTAGGGTTAGGGTTGGTGTTAGGGTTAGGGTTAGGGTTAGGGTTCGTCTTAGGCATAGGGTTAGGGTTAGGGTTAGGGTTAGGGTTAGGGTTGGTGTGAGGGTTAGGGTTAGGGTTAGGGTTAGGGTTGATGTTAGGGTTAGGGTTAGGGTTAGGATTAGGGTTAGGGTTGGTGGTAGTGTTAGGGTTAGGTTTAGGTTTAGGGTTGGTGTTAGGGTTAGGGTTAGGGTTAGGGTTAGGGTTGGTGTTAGGTATAGGGTTAGGGTTAGGGTTAGGGTTAGGGTTGGTGTTAGGGTTAGGGTTAGGGTTAGGGTTAGTGTTAGGGTTAGGGTTAGAGTTAGGGTTAGGTTACCCCGAGCACTAACCCTCGCCCTAGGCCTACGCCTAGCACTACCTCTGGTCCTACCCCTACCCCTGTCCCTACAGCTCCCCCTACCCATAGGCCCACCCCCATCTCTACCCCTAGCCACAGCTCCCACTCCTGGTCCTAGGCCTACTCCGAGGTTTACCCCGACACCCACCCCTTGCCCTTTGCCTACCCCAGCGCTACGTCTACCGCTCCAACTAGCCCTACCTCGTGCCCTAGACCAACGCCCAGTGCTCACTCTAGTCCGAAGCCTAGCACTTGCCCGTCGCCAACCGGTTCACCTTGCCCTACCTATAGCCAGAGCACTAACCCGTGTCCTACGAAATCACCCTGGAACCACCATTAGCCACACCCTAATAAGCCCTACATCCGTTCGGAGTCCTTGGACTACCCGGAACCATTTCATGACACCTACCCCTAGTCCTCGGACAACCCCTACCACTACCACTAGTCCTAGGCTTAACATGAGCCCTAACCCTAACACTGCTTGTGGGCCTCTGCCAAACACTAGCCCTTCAACTAACCCTACCCCGAGCACTACCCCTCGCCCTAGGCCTACGCCTAGCACTACCTCTGGTCCTACCACTACCCCTGGCCCTACAGCTCCCCCTACCCATAGGCCCATCCCCAACCCTACCACTAGCCACAGCTCCCACTCCTGGCACTAGGCCTACTCCGAGGTTTACCTCGACACCTACCCCTTGCCCTATGCCTACCCCAGCGCTACGCCTACCGCTCTCACTAGCCCTAGCTCGGGCCCTAGACCAACGCCCATGGCTCCTTCTAGTCCGAGGCCTAGAACTTGCCCGTCGCTGACCAGTACACCTTGCCCTTGTTAAGGTTAGGGTTAGGGTTAGGGTTAAGGTTAGGGTTAGGATTAGGGTTTAGGGTTAGGGTTAGGGTTAGGGTTGGTGTTAGGGTTAGGGTTAGGGTTAGGGTTAGGGTTGGTGTTACGTTTAGGTTTAGGGTTAGGGTAAGGGTTAGGGTTACGGTTAGGGTTAGGGTTAGGGTTAGGGTTAAAGTTAGGGTTGGTGTTAGGTATAGGGTTAGGGTTAGGGTTAGGGTTAGGGTTAGGGTTAGGGTTGGTGTTAGGGTTAGGGTTAGGGATAGGGTTAGTTTTAGGGTTAGGGTTAGGGTTAGGGTTAGGGTTAGGGTTAGGATTAGGGTTAGGGTTGGTGTTAGGGTTAGGGTTAGGTTTAGGGTTAGGGTTCGTGTTAGGCATAGGGTTAGGGTTAGGGTTAGGGTTAGGGTTAGGGTTGGTGTTAGGGTTAGGGTTAGGGTTAGGGTTAGGGTTGGTGTTAGGGTTAGGGTTAGGGTTAGGATTAGGGTTAGGGTTGGTGTTAGGGTTAGAGTTAGGGTTAGGGTTGGTGTTAGGGTTAGGGTTAGGGTTAGGGTTAGGGTTAGGGTTAGGATTAGGGTTAGGATTTGTGTTAGGGTTAGGGTTAGGGTTAGGGTTGGTGTTAGGGTTAGGGTTAGGGTTAGAGTTAGGGTTAGGGTTAGGGTTAGGGTTAGGGTTGGTGTTAGGGTTAGGGTTAGGGTTAGGGTTAGGGTTAGGGTTAGGGTTGGTGTTAGGGTTAGGGTTTGGGTTAGGGTTAGGGTTGGTGTTAGGTTTAGGTTTAGGGTTAGGGTTAGGGTTAGGGTTGGTGTTAGGGTTAGGGTTAGGGTTAGGGTTAGGGTTGGTGTTAGGGTTAGGTTTAGGGTTAGTGTTAGGGTTAGGGTTAGGGTTAGGGTTGGTGTTAGGGTTAGGGTTAGGGTTAGGGTTAGGTTTAGGGTTGGTGTTAGGGTTAGTGTTTGGGTTAGGGTTAGGGTTGGTGTTAGGTTTAGGGTTAGGGTTAGTGTTAGGGTTAGCGTTGGTGTTAGGGTTAGGGTTAGGGTTAGGGTTCGTGTTAGGCATAGGGTTAGGGTTAGGGTTAGGGTTGGTGTTAGGGTTAGGGTTAGGGTTAGGATTAGGGTTAGGGTTGGTGTTAGGGTTAGGGTTAGGTTTAGGTTTAGGGTTGGTGTTAGGGTTAGGGTTAGGGTTAGGGTTAGGGTTAGGGTTGGTGTTAGGGTTAGGGTTAGGGTTAGGGTTAGGGTTGGTGTTAGGTATAGGGTTAGGGTTAGGGTTAGGGTTAGGGTGAGGGTTGGTGTTAGGGTTAGAGTAAGGGTTAGGGTTAGGGTTGGTGTTAGGTATAGGGTTAGGGTTAGGGTTAGGGTTAGGGTTAGGGTTAGGGTTGGTGTTAGGGTTAGGGTTAGGGTTAGGGTTAGTGTTAGGGTTAGGGTTAGGGTTAAGGTTAGGTTACCCCGAGCACTACCCCTCGCCCTAGGCCTACGCCTAGCACTACCCCTGGTCCTACCACTACCCCTGGCCCTACAGCTCCCCCTACCCATAGGTCCACCCCCACCTCTACCCCTAGCCACAGCTCCCACTCCTGGCCCTAGGCCTACACCGAGGTTTACCTCGACACCCACCCCTTGCCCTATGCCCACCCCAACGCTACGCCTACCGTTTCCACTAGCCATAGCTCGAGCCCTAGACCAACGCCCATGGCTCCCTCTCGTCCGAGGCCTAGAACTTGCCCGTCGCTGACCAGTACACCTTGCCCTTGTTAGGGTTAGGGTTAGGGTTAGGGTTAGGGTTGGTGTTAGGTATAGGGTTATGGTTAGGGTTAGGGTTAGGGTTAGGGTTGGTGTTAGGGTTAGGGTTAGGGTTGGTGTTAGGGTTAGGGTTAGGGTTAGGATTAGGGTTAGGGTTGGTGTTAGGGTTAGGGTTAGTGTTAGGGTTGGTGTTAGGGTTAGGGTAAGGGTAAGGGTTAGGGTTAGGGTTAGGGTTAGGGTTAGGATTAGGGTTAGGATTTGTGTTAGGGTTAGGGTTAGGGTTAGGGTTAGGGTTAGGGTTGGTGTTAGGGTTAGGGTTAGGGTTAGAGTTAGGGTTAGGGTTAGGGTTAGGGTTGGTTTTAGGGTTAGGGTTAGGGTTAGGGTTAGGGTTAGGGTTAGGGTTGGTGTTAGGGTTAGGGTTTGGGTTAGGGTTAGGGTTGGTGTTAGGTTTAGGTTTAGGGTTAGGGTTAGGGTTAGGGTTGGTGTTAGGGTTAGGGTTAGGGTTAGGGTTAGTGTTAGGGTTAGGGTTAGGGTTAGGGTTAGGATTAGGGTTAGGGTTGGTGTTAGGGTTAGGGTTAGGGTTAGGGTTAGGGTTAGGGTTGGTGTTAGGTATAGGGTTAGGGTTAGCATTAGGGTTAGGGTTAGGGTTGGTGTTAGGGTTAGGGTTTGGGTTAGGGTTAGTAATAGGGTTAGGGTTAGTGTTAGGTTACCCCGAGCACTACCCCTCGCCCTAGGCCTACGCCTAGCACTACCTCTGGTCCCACCCCTACCCCTGTCCCTACAGCTCCCCCTACCCATAGGCCCAGCCCCATCCCTACCTCTAGCCACAGCTCCCACTTCTGGTCCTAGGCCTACTCCGAGGTTTACCCCGACACCCACCCCTTGCCCTTTGCCTACCCCAGCGCTACGCCTACTGCTCCCACTAGCCCTACCTCGGGCCCTAGACCAACGCCCAGTGCTCACTCTAGTCCGAGCCTAGCACTTGCCCGTCGCCAACCGGTACACCTTGCCCTATCGATAGCCAGAGCACTAACCCGTGTCCTACAAAATCCCCCTGGACCCACCATTAGCCATACCCTAATCCAGCCCTACATCCTTTCGGAGTCCTAGGACTACCCGGAGCCCTCTTGTGACAGTTACGCATAGCCCTCGGCCATCCCCTACCACTACCACTAGTCCTAGGCCCAAAATGAGCCCTAACCCTAACACTGCCCGTGGGCCTCTGCCAAACACTAGCCCTTCAACTAACCCTACCCCGAGCACTACTTCTCGCCCTAGGCCTACGCCTAGCACTACCTCTGGTCCTACCACTACCCCTGGCCCTACAGCTCCCCCTACCCATAGGCCCACCCCCAACCCTACCACTAGCCACAGCTCCCACTCCTGGCCCTAGGCCTACTCCGAGGTTTACCTCGACACCCACCCCTTGCCCTATGCCTACCCCAGCGCTACGCCTACCACTCTCACTAGCCCTAGCTCGGGCCCTAGACCAACGCACATGGCTCCTTCTAGTCCGAGGCCTAGAACTTGCCCGTCGCTGACCACTACACCTTGCCCTTGTTAGGGTTAGGGTTAGGGTTAGGGTTAGGGTTAGGGTTAGGATTAGGGTTTAGGGTTAGTGTTAGGGTTAGGGTTGGTGTTAGGGTTAGGTTTAGGGTTAAGGTTAGGGTTAGGGTTACGGTTAGGGTTGGTGTTAGGTTTAGGGTTAGGGTTAGGGTTAGGATTAGGGTTAGGGTTGGTGTTAGGTTTAGGGTTAGGGTTAGGGTTAGGGTTAGGGTTGGTGTTAGGTATAGGGTTAGGGTTAGGGTTAGGGTTAGGGTTAGGTTTGGTGTTAGGGTTACTGTTAGGGTTAGGGTTAGTGTTAGGGTTAGGGTTAGGGTTAGGGTTAGGATTAGGGTTAGGGTTGGTGTTAGGGTTAGGGTTAGGGTTAGGGTTAGTGTTGGTGTTAGGCATAGGGTTAGGGTTAGAATTAGGGTTAGGATTAGGGTTGGTGTTAGGGTTAGGGTTAGGGTTAGGGTTAGGGTTAGGGTTGGTGTTAGGGTTAGGGTTAGGGTTAGAGTTAGGGTTAGGGTTAGGGTTAGGGTTAGGGTTGGTGTTAGGTATAGGGTTAGGGTTAGGGTTAGGGTTAAGGTTGGTGTTAGGGTTAGGGTTAGGGTTAGGGTTAAAATTAGGGTTAGGGTTGGTGTTTCGGTTAGGGTTAGGGTGACGGTTAGTTTTAGGGTTGGTGTTAGGGTTAGGGTTAGGGTTAGGGTTAGGGTTGGTGTTAGGTATAGGGTTAGGGTTAGGGTTAGGGTTAGGGTTGGTGTTAGGGTTAGGGTTAGGGTTAGGGTTAGTGTTAGGGTTAGGGTAGGGTTAGGGTTAGGATTAGGGTTAGGGTTGGTGTTAGGGTTAGGGTTAGGGTTAGTGTTGGTGTTAGGCATAGGGTTAGGTTTAGGGTTAGGGTTAGGGTTAGGGTTAGGGTTGGTGTTAGGGTTAGGGTTAGGGTTAGGGTTAGGGTTGGTGTTAGGGTTAGGGTTAGGGTTAGGGTTAGGGTTAGGGTTAGGGTTAGGGTTGGTGTTAGGGTTAGGGTTAGGGTTAGGGTTAGGGTTAGGGTTGGTGTTAGGGTTAGGGTTAGGGTTAGTGTTAGGGTTAGGGTTAGGGTTGGTGTTAGGTATAGGGTTAGGGTTATGTTTAGGGTTAGGGTTAGGGTTGGTGTTAGGGTTAGGGTTAGGGTTAGGGTTAGTGTTAGGGTTAGGGTTAGGGTTAGGGTTAGGGTTCGTGTTAGGCATAGGGTTAGGGTTAGGGTTAGGGTTAGGGTTAGGGTTGGTGTTAGGGTTAGGGTTAGGGTTAGGGTTAGGGTTAGTGTTAGGGTTAGGGTTAGGGTTAGGATTAGGGTTAGGGTTGGTGTTAGGGTTAGGGTTAGGTTTAGGTTTAGGGTTGGTGTTAGGGTTAGGGTTAGGGTTAGGGTTAGGGTTAGGTTTGGTGTTAGGGTTAGGGTTAGGGTTAGGGTTAGGGTTGGTGTTAGGTATAGGGTTAGGGTTAGGGTTAGGGTTAGGGTGAGGGTTGGTGTTAGGGTTAGAGTTAGGGTTAGGGTTAGGGTTGGTGTTAGGTATAGGGTTAGGGTTAGGGTTAGGGTTATGGTTAGGGTTGGTGTTAGGGTTAGGGTTAGGGTTAGGGTTAGTGTTAGGGTTAGGGTTAGGGTTAGGGTTAGGGTTAGGGTTAGGTTACCCCGAGCACTACCCCTCGCCCTAGGCCTACGCCTAGCACTACCCCTGGTCCTACCACTACCCCTGGCCCTACAGCTCCCCCTACCCATAGGTCCATCCCCACCCCTACCCTTAGCCACAGCTCCCACTCCTGGCCCTAGGCCTACACCGAGGTACCTCGACACCCACCCCTTGCCCTATGCCTACCCCAGCGCTACGCCTACCGTTTCCACTAGCCATAGCTCGGGCCCTAGACCAACGCCCATGGCTCCCTCTCGTCCGAGGCCTAGAACTTGCCCGTCGCTGACCAGTACACCTTGCCCTTGTTAGGGTTAGGGTTAGGGTTAGGGTTAGGGTTAGGGTTTAGGGTTAGGGTTAGGGTTGGTGTTAGGGTTAGGGTTAGGGTTAGGGTTAGGGTTGGTGTTAGGTATAGGGTTAGGGTTAGGGTTAGTGTTGGTGATAGGGTTAGGGTTAGGGTTAGGGTTGGTGTTAGGTATAGGGTTATGGTTAGGGTTAGGGTTAGGGTTAGGGTTGGTGTTAGGGTTAGGGTTAGGGTTAGGGTTAGGGTTAGGGTTGGTGTTAGGTATAGGGTTAGGGTTAGCATTAGGGTTAGGGTTAGGGTTGGTGTTAGGGTTAGGGTTTGGGTTAGGGTTAGTAATAGGGTTCGGGTTAGTGTTAGGTTACCCCGAGCACTACCCCTCGCCCTAGGCCTACGCCTAGCACTACCTCTGGTCCCACCCCTACCGCTGTCCCTACAGCTCCCCCTACCCATAGGCCCACCCCCATCCCTACCCCTAGCCACAGCTCCCACTCCTGGTCCTAGGCCTACTCCGAGGTTTACCCCGACACCCACCCCTTGCCCTTTGCCTACCCCAGCGCTACGCCTACTGCTCCCACTAGCCCTACCTCGGGCCCTAGACCAACGCCCAGTGCTCACTCTAGTCCGAGCCTAGCACTTGCCCGTCGCCAACCTGTACACCTTGCCCTACCGATAGCCAGAGCACTAACCCGTGTCCTACGAAATCCCTCTGGACCCACCATTAGCCACACCCTAATCCAGCCCTACATCCTTTCGGAGTCCTAGGACTACCCGGAGCCCTCTTGTGACAGTTACGCCTAGCCCTCTGCCATCCCCTACCACTACCACTAGTCCTAGGCCTAAAATGAGCCCTAACCCTAACACTGCCCGTGGGCCTTTGCCAAACACTAGCCCTTCAACTAACCCTACCCCGAGCACTACTTCTCGCCCTAGGCCTACGCCTAGCACTACCTCTGGTCCTACAACTACTCCTGGCCCTACAGCTCCCCCTACCCATAGGCCCACCCCCAACCCTACCACTAGCCACAGCTCCCACTCCTGGCCCTAGGCCTACTCCGAGGTTTACCTCGACACCCACCCCTTGCCCTATGCCTACCCCAGCGCTACGCCTACCGCTCTCACTAGCCCTAGCTCGGGCCCTAGACCAACGCACATGGCTCCCTCTAGTCCGAGGCCTAGAACTTGCCCGTCGCTGACCACTACACCTTGCCCTTGTTAGGGTTAGGGTTAGGGTTAGGGTTAGGGTTAGGGTTAGGATTAGGGTTTAGGGTTAGGGTTAGGGTTAGGGTTGGTGTTAGGGTTAGGGTTAGGGTTAGGGTTAGGGTTGGTGTTAGGTTTAGGGTTAGGGTTAAGGTTAGGGTTAGGGTTACGGTTAGGTTTGGTGTTAGGTTTAGGGTTAGGGTTAGGGTTAGGATTAGGGTTAGGGTTGGTGTTAGGTTTAGGGTTAGGGTTAGGGTTAGGGTTAGGGTTGGTGTTAGGTATAGGGTTAGGGTTAGGGTTAGGGTTAGAATTAGGGTTGGTGTTAGGGTTAGGGTTAAGGTTAGGGTTAGTGTTAGGGTTAGGGTTAGGGTTAGGGTTTGGATTAGGGTTAGGGTTGGTGTTAGGGTTAGGGTTAGGGTTAGGGTTAGTGTTGGTGTTAGGCATAGGGTTAGGGTTAGAATTAGGGTTAGGGTTAGGGTTGGTGTTAGGGTTAGGGTTAGGGTTAGGTTTAGGGTTGGTGTTAGGGTTAGGGTTAGGTTTAGAGTTAGGGTTAGGGTTAGGGTTAGGGTTGGTGTTAGGGTTAGGGTTAGGGTTAGGGTTAGGGTTGGTGTTAGGGTTAGGGTTAGGGTTATTGTTAGGGTTAGGGTTAGGGTTAGGGTTGGTGTTAGGTTTAGGGTTAGGGTTAGGGTTAGGGTTGGTGTTAGGGTTAGTGTTTGGGTTAGGGTTAGAGTTGGTGTTAGGTTTAGGGTTAGGGTTAGGGTTAGGGTTAGGGTTGGTGTTAGGGTTAGGGTTAGGGTTAGGGTTCGTGTTAGGCATAGGGTTAGGGTTAGGGTTAGGGTTAGGGTTAGGGTTAGGGTTGGTGTTAGGTTTAGGGTTAGGTTTAGGGTTAGGGTTGGTGTTAGGGTTAGGATTAGGGTTAGGATTAGGGTTAGGGTTGGTGTTAGGGTTAGGGTTAGGTTTAGGTTTAGGGTTGGTGTTAGGGTTAGGGTTAGGGTTAGGGTTAGGGTTAGGGTTAGGGTTAGGGTTGGTGTTAGGGTTAGGGTTAGGTTTAGGGTTAGGGTTGGTGTTAGGTATAGGGTTAGGGTTAGGGTTAGGGTTAGGGTGAGGGTTGGTGTTAGGGTTAGAGTTAGGGTTAGGGTTAGGGTTGGTGTTAGGTATAGGGTTAGGGTTAGGGTTAGGGTTAGGGTTAGGTTTGGTGTTAGGGTTAGGGTTAGGGTTAGGGTTAGTGTTAGGGTTAGGGTTAGGGTTAGGGTTAGGTTACCCCGAGCACTACCCCTCGCCCTAGGCCTACGCCTAAAACTACCCCTGGTCCTACCACTACCCCTGGCCCTACAGCTCCCCCTACGCATATGTCCACCCCCACCCCTACCCCTAGCCAC
>NW_027668908.1:20000-22500 GCF_964194185.1 Rhinolophus hipposideros | reverse complement strand
GTTAGGTTTGGTGTTAGGTTTAGGGTTAGGGTTAGGGTTAGGATTAGGGTTAGGGTTGGTGTTAGGTTTAGGGTTAGGGTTAGGGTTAGGGTTAGGGTTGGTGTTAGGTATAGGGTTAGGGTTAGGGTTAGGGTTAGAATTAGGGTTGGTGTTAGGGTTAGGGTTAAGGTTAGGGTTAGTGTTAGGGTTAGGGTTAGGGTTAGGGTTTGGATTAGGGTTAGGGTTGGTGTTAGGGTTAGGGTTAGGGTTAGGGTTAGTGTTGGTGTTAGGCATAGGGTTAGGGTTAGAATTAGGGTTAGGGTTAGGGTTGGTGTTAGGGTTAGGGTTAGGGTTAGGTTTAGGGTTGGTGTTAGGGTTAGGGTTAGGTTTAGAGTTAGGGTTAGGGTTAGGGTTAGGGTTGGTGTTAGGGTTAGGGTTAGGGTTAGGGTTAGGGTTGGTGTTAGGGTTAGGGTTAGGGTTATTGTTAGGGTTAGGGTTAGGGTTAGGGTTGGTGTTAGGTTTAGGGTTAGGGTTAGGGTTAGGGTTGGTGTTAGGGTTAGTGTTTGGGTTAGGGTTAGAGTTGGTGTTAGGTTTAGGGTTAGGGTTAGGGTTAGGGTTAGGGTTGGTGTTAGGGTTAGGGTTAGGGTTAGGGTTCGTGTTAGGCATAGGGTTAGGGTTAGGGTTAGGGTTAGGGTTAGGGTTAGGGTTGGTGTTAGGTTTAGGGTTAGGTTTAGGGTTAGGGTTGGTGTTAGGGTTAGGATTAGGGTTAGGATTAGGGTTAGGGTTGGTGTTAGGGTTAGGGTTAGGTTTAGGTTTAGGGTTGGTGTTAGGGTTAGGGTTAGGGTTAGGGTTAGGGTTAGGGTTAGGGTTAGGGTTGGTGTTAGGGTTAGGGTTAGGTTTAGGGTTAGGGTTGGTGTTAGGTATAGGGTTAGGGTTAGGGTTAGGGTTAGGGTGAGGGTTGGTGTTAGGGTTAGAGTTAGGGTTAGGGTTAGGGTTGGTGTTAGGTATAGGGTTAGGGTTAGGGTTAGGGTTAGGGTTAGGTTTGGTGTTAGGGTTAGGGTTAGGGTTAGGGTTAGTGTTAGGGTTAGGGTTAGGGTTAGGGTTAGGTTACCCCGAGCACTACCCCTCGCCCTAGGCCTACGCCTAAAACTACCCCTGGTCCTACCACTACCCCTGGCCCTACAGCTCCCCCTACGCATATGTCCACCCCCACCCCTACCCCTAGCCACAGCTCCCACTCCTGGCCCTAGGCCTACACCGAGGTTTACCTCGACACCCACCCCTTGCCCTATGCCTACCCCAGCGCTACGCCTACCGTTTCCACTAGCCATAGCTCGGGCCCTAGACCAACGCCCATGGCTCCCTCTCGTCCGAGGCCTAGAACTTGCCCGTCGCTGACCAGTACACCTTGCCCTTGTTAGGGTTAGGGTTAGGGTTAGGTTTAGGGTTTAGGGTTATGGTTAGGGTTGGTGTTAGGGTTAGGGTTAGGGTTGGTGTAAGGTATAGGGTTAGGGTTAGGGTTAGTGTTGGTGATAGGGTTAGGGTCAGGGTTAGGGTTAGGGTTGGTGTTAGGTATAGGGTTATGGTTAGAATTAGGGTTAGGGTTAGGGTTGGTGTTAGGGTTAGCGTTAGGGTTAGGGTTAGGGTTAGGGTTGGTGTTAGGTATAGGGTTAGGGTTAGCATTAGGGTTAGGGTTAGGGTTGGTGTTAGGGTTAGGGTTTGGGTTAGGGTTAGTAATAGGGTTAGGGTTAGTGTTAGGTTACCCCGAGCACTACCCCTCGCCCTAGGCCTACGCCTAGCACTACCTCTGGTCCCACCCCTACCCTTGTCCCTACAGCTCCCCCTACCCATAGGCCCACCCCCATCCCTACCCCTAGCCACAGCTCCCACTCCTGGTCCTAGGCCTACTCCGAGGTTTACCCCGACACCCACCCCTTGCCCTTTGCCTACCCCAGCGCTACGCCTACTGCTCCCACTAGCCCTACCTCGGGCCCCAGACCAACGCCCAGTGCTCACTCTAGTCCGAGCCTAGCACTGCCCGTCGCCAACCGGTACACCTTGCCCTACCGATAGCCAGAGCACTAACCGTGTCCTACGAAATCCCCCTGGACCCACCATTAGCCACACCCTAATCCAGCCCTACATCCTTTCGGAGTCCTAGGACTACCCGGAGCCCTCTTGTGACAGTTACGCCTAGCCCTCGGCCATCCCCTACCACTACCACTAGTCCTAGGCCTAAAATGAGCCCTAACCCTAACACTGCCCGTGGGCCTCTGCCAAACACTAGCCCTTCAACTAACCCTACCCCGAGCACTACTTCTCGCCCTAGGCCTACGCCTAGCACTACCTCTGGTCCTACCACTACCCCTGGCCCTACAGCTCCCCCTACACATAGGCCCACCCCCAACCCTACCACTAGCCACAGCTCCCACTCTTGGCCCTAGGCCTACTCCGAGGTTGACCTCGACACCCACCCCTTGCCCTATGCCTACCCCAGCGCTACGCCTACCGATCTCACTAG
>NW_027668908.1:10000-15000 GCF_964194185.1 Rhinolophus hipposideros | reverse complement strand
GGTGTTAGGGTTAGGGTTAGGGTTAGGGTTAGGGTTAGGGTTGGTGTTAGGGTTAGGGTTAGGTTTAGGGTTAGGGTTGGTGTTAGGTATAGGGTTAGGGTTAGGGTTAGGGTTAGGGTGAGGGTTGGTGTTAGGGTTAGAGTTAGGATTAGGGTTAGGGTTGGTGTTAGGTATAGGGTTAGGGTTAGGGTTAGGGTTAGGGTTAGTGTTGGTGTTAGGGTTAGGGTTAGGGTTAGGGTTAGTGTTAGGGTTAGGGTTAGGGTTAGGGTTAGGTTACCCCGAGCACTACCCCTCGCCCTAGGCCTACGCCTAAAACTACCCCTGGTCCTACCACTACCCCTGGCCCTACAGCTCCCCCTACGCATAGGTCCACCCCCACCCCTACCCCTAGCCACAGCTCCCACTCCTGGCCCTAGGCCTACACCGAAGTTTACCTCGACACCCACCCCTTGCCCTATGCCTACCCCAGCGCTACGCCTACCGTTTCCACTAGCCATAGCTCAGGCCCTAGACCAACGCCCATGGCTCCCTCTCGTCCGAGGCCTAGAACTTGCCCGTCGCTGACCAGTACACCTTGCCCTTGTTAGGGTTAGGGTTAGGGTTAGGGTTAGGGTTAGGGTTAGGGTTAGGGTTTAGGGTTAGGGTTAGGGTTGGTGTTAGGGTTAGGGTTAGGGTTAGGGTTAGGGTTGGTGTAAGGTATAGGGTTAGGGTTAGGGTTAGTGTTGGTGATAGGGTTAGGGTCAGGGTTAGGGTTAGGGTTGGTGTTAGGTATAGGGTTATGGTTAGGGTTAGGGTTAGGGTTAGGGTTGGTGTTAGGGTTAGGGTTAGGGTTAGGGTTAGGGTTAGGGTTGGTGTTAGGTATAGGGTTAGGGTTAGCATTAGGGTTAGGGTTAGGGTAGGTGTTAGGGTTAGGGTTTGGGTTAGGGTTAGTAATAGGGTTAGGGTTAGTGTTAGGTTACCCCGAGCACTACCCCTCGCCCTAGGCCTACGCCTAGCACTACCTCTGGTCCCACCCCTACCCTTGTCCCTACAGCTCCCCCTACCCATAGGCCCACCCCCATCCCTACCCCTAGCCACAGCTCCCAATCCTGGTCCTAGGCCTACTCCGAGGTTTACCCCGACACCCACCCCTTGCCCTTTGCCTACCCCAGCGCTACGCCTACTGCTCCCACTAGCCCTACCTCGGGCCCCAGACCAACGCCCAGTGCTCACTCTAGTCCGAGCCTAGCACTTGCCCGTCGCCAACCGGTACACCTTGCCCTACCGATAGCCAGAGCACTAACCGTGTCCTACGAAATCCCCCTAAACCCACCATTAGCCACACCCTAATCCAGCCCTACATCCTTTCGGAGTCCTAGGACTACCCGGAGCCCTCTTGTGACAGTTACGCCTAGCCCTCGGCCATCCCCTACCACTACCACTAGTCCTAGGCCTAAAATGAGCCCTAACCCTAACACTGCCCGTGGGCCTCTGCCAAACACTAGCCCTTCAACTAACCCTACCCCGAGCACTACTTCTCGCCCTAGGCCTACGCCTAGCACTACCTCTGGTCCTACCACTACCCCTGGCCCTACAGCTCCCCCTACACATAGGCCCACCCCCAACCCTACCACTAGCCACAGCTCCCACTCCTGGCCCTAGGCCTACTCCGAGGTTTACCTCGACACCCACCCCTTGCCCTATGCCTACCCCAGCGCTACGCCTACCGATCTCACTAGCCCTAGCTCGGGCCCTAGACCAACGCACATGGCTCCTTCTAGTCCGAGGCCTAGAACTTGCCCGTCGCTGACCACTACACCTTGCCCTTGTTAGGGTTAGGGTTAGGGTTAGGGTTAGGGTTAGGATTAGGGTTTAGGGTTAGGGTTAGGGTTAGGGTTGGTGTTAGGGTTAGGGTTAGGGTTAGGGTTAGGGTTGGTGTTAGGTTTAGGGTTAGGGTTAGGGTTAGGGTTAGGGTTACGGTTAGGGTTGGTGTTAGGTTTAGGGTTAGGGTTAGGGTTAGGTTTAGGGTTAGGGTTGGTGTTAGGTTTAGGGTTAGGGTTAGGGTTGGTGTTAGGGTTAGGGTTAGGGTTAGGGTTGGTGTTAGGTATAGGGTTAGGGTTAGGGTTAGGGTTAGGGTTACGGTTGGGGTTAGGGTTAGGGTTAGGGTTAGGGTTAGTGTTAGGGTTAGGGATAGGGTTAGGGTTAGGATTAGGGTTAGGGTTGGTGTTAGGGTTAGGGTTAGGGTTAGGGTTAGTGTTGGTGTTAGGGTTAGGGTTAGGGTTAGGTTACCCCGAGCACTACCCCTCGCCCTAGGCATACGCCTAGCACTACCTCTGGTCCTACCACTACCCCTGGCCCTACAGCTCCCCCTACACATAGGCCCACCCCCAACCCTACCACTAGCCACAGCTCCCACTCCTGGCCCTAGGCCTACTCCGAGGTTTACCTCGACACCCACCCCTTGCCCTATGCCTACCCCAGCGCTACGCCTACCGATCTCACTAGCCCTAGCTCGGGCCCTAGACCAACGCACATGGCTCCTTCTAGTCTGAGGCCTAGAACTTGCCCGTCGCTGACCACTACACCTTGCCCTTGTTAGGGTTAGGGTTAGGGTTAGGGTTAGGGTTAGGATTAGGGTTTAGGGTTAGGGTTAGGGTTAGGGTTGGTGTTAGGGTTAGGGTTAGGGTTAGGGTTAGGGTTGGTGTTAGGTTTAGGGTTAGGGTTAGGGTTAGGGTTAGGGTTACGGTTAGGGTTGGTGTTAGGTTTAGGGTTAGGGTTAGGGTTAGGTTTAGGGTTAGGGTTGGTGTTAGGTTTAGGGTTAGGGTTAGGGTTGGTGTTAGGGTTAGGGTTAGGGTTAGGGTTGGTGTTAGGTATAGGGTTAGGGTTAGGGTTAGGGTTAGGGTTACGGTTGGGGTTAGGGTTAGGGTTAGGGTTAGGGTTAGTGTTAGGGTTAGGGATAGGGTTAGGGTTAGGATTAGGGTTAGGGTTGGTGTTAGGGTTAGGGTTAGGGTTAGGGTTAGTGTTGGTGTTAGGGTTAGGGTTAGGGTTAGGTTACCCCGAGCACTACCCCTCGCCCTAGGCATACGCCTAGCACTACCTCTGGTACTACCACTACCCCTGGCCCTACAGCTCCCCCTACCAATAGGCCCACCCCCAACCCTACCACTAGCCATAGCTCCCACTCCTGGCCCTAGGCCTACTCCGAGTTTTACCTCGACACCCACCCCTTGCCCTATGCCTACCCCAGGGCTACGCCTACCGCTCTCACTAGCCCTAGCTCGGGCCCTAGACCAACGCCCATGGCTCCTTCTAGTCCGAGGCCTAGAACTTGCCCGTCGCTGACCAGTACACCTTGCCCTTGTTAGGGTTAGGGTTAGGGTTAGGGTTAGGGTTAGGGTTAGGGTTACGGTTAGGGTTAGGATTAGGGTTTAGGGTTAGGGTTAGGGTTAGGGTTGGTGTTAGGGTTAGGGATAGGGTTAGGGTTAGGGTTATGGTTAGGGTTAGGGTTGGTGTTAGGTTTAGGGTTAGGGTTAGGGTTAGGGTTACGGTTAGGGTTGGTTTTAGGGTTAGGATTAGGGTTAGGGTTAGGATTAGGGTTAGGTTTGGTGTTAGGGTTAGGGTTAGGGTTAGGGTTGGAGTTAGGGTTAGGGTTAGGGTTAGGGTTAGGGTTTGTGTTAGGTATAGGGTTAGGGTTAGGGTTAGGGTTAGGGTTAGGGTTAGGGTTGGTGTTAGGGTTAGGGTTAGGGTTAGGGTTAGTGTTAGGGTTAGGGTTAGGGTTAGGGTTAGGATTAGGTTTAGGGTTGGTGTTAGGATTAGGGTTAGGTTTAGGGTTAGGGTTCGTGTTAGGCATAGGGTTAGGGTTAGGGTTAGGGTTAGGGTTAGGGTTGGTGTTAGGGTTAGGGTTAGGGTTAGGGTTAGGGTTGGTGTTAGGGTTAGGGTTAGGGTTAGGATAAGGGTTAGGGTTGGTGTTAGGGTTAGGGTTAGGGTTAGGGTTGGTGTTAGGGTTAGGGTTAGGGTTAGGGTTAGGGTTAGGGTTAGGGTTAGGATTAGGGTTAGGGTTGGTGTTAGGGTTAGGGTTAGGTTTAGGGTTAGGGTTGGTGTTAGGGTTAGGGTTAGGGTTAGAGTTAGGGTTAGGGTTAGGGTTAGGGTTGGTGTTAGGGTTAGGGTTAGGATTAGGGTTAGGGTTGGTGTTAGGGTTAGAGTTTCGGTTAGGGTTAGGGTAGGTGTTAGGTTTAGGTTTGGGTTAGGGTTAGGATTAGGGTTGGTGTTAGGGTTAGGGTTAGGGTTAGGGTTAGATTTCGTGTTAGGCATAGGGTTAGGGTTAGGGTTAGGGTTAGGGTAAGGGTTGGTGTTAGGGTTAGGGTTAGGGTTAGGGTTAGGGTTGGTGTTAGGGTTAGGGTTAGGGTTAGGATTAGGGTTAGGGTTGGTGTTAGGGTTAGGGTTAGGGTTAGGGTTAGGGTTGGTGTTAGGGTTATGTTTAGGGTTAGAATTAGGGTTAGGGTTAGGATTAGGGTTAGGTTTGGTGTTAGGGTTAGGGTTAGGGTTAGGGTTAGTGTTGGTGTTAGGCATAGGGTTAGGGTTAGGGTTAGGGTTAGGGTTAGGGTTGGTGTTAGGGTTAGGGTTAGGGTTAGGGTTAGGGTTGGTGTTAGGGTTAGGGTTAGGGTTAGAGTTAGGGTTAGGGTTAGGGTTAGGGTTAGGGTTAGGGTTAGGGTTGGTGTTAGGGTTAGGGTTAGGGTTAGAGTTAGGGTTAGGGTTAGGTTTAGGGTTGGTGTTAGGGTTAGGGTTAGGGTTAGGGTTAGGGTTGGTGTTAGGGTTAGTGTTTGGGTTAGGGTTAGGGTTGGTGTTAGGTTTAGGGTTAGGGTTACGGTTAGGGTTAGGGTTGGTGTTAGGGTTAGGGTTAGGGTTAGGGTTCGTCTTAGGCATAGGGTTAGGGTTAGGGTTAGGGTTAGGGTTAGGGTTGGTGTGAGGGTTAGGGTTAGGGTTAGGGTTAGGGTTGATGTTAGGGTTAGGGTTAGGGTTAG
>NW_027668908.1:0-5000 GCF_964194185.1 Rhinolophus hipposideros | reverse complement strand
ACTAGTCCTACGCTTAACATGAGCCCTAACCCTAACACTGCCCGTGGGCCTCTGCCAAACACTAGCCCTTCAACTAACCCTACCCCGAGCACTACCCCTCGCCCTAGGCCTACGCCTAGCACTACCTCTGGTCCTACCACTACCCCTGGCCCTACAGCTCCCCCTACGCATAGGCCCACCCCCAACCCTACCACTAGCCACAGCTCCCACTCCTGGCCCTAGGCCTACTCCGAGGTTTACCTCGACACCCACCCCTTGCCCTATGCCTACCCCAGCGCTACGCCTACCGCTCTCACTAGCCCTAGCTCGGGCCCTAGACCAACGCCCATGGCTCCTTCTAGTCCGAGGCCTAGAACTTGCCCGTCGCTGACCACTACACCTTGCCCTTGTTAGGGTTAGGGTTAGGGTAAGGGTTAGGGTTAGGATTAGGGTTTAGGGTTAGGGTTAGGGTTAGGGTTGGTGTTAAGTTTAGGGTTAGGGTTAGGGTTGGTGTTAGGTTTAGGGTTAGGGTTGGGTTGGTGTTAGGGTTAGGGTTAGTGTGAGGGTTAGGGTTGGTGTTAGGTATAGGGTTAGGATTAGGGTTAGGGTTAGGGTTAGGGTTGGGGTTAGGGTTAGGGTTAGGGTTAGGGTTAGTGTTAGTGTTAGGGTTAGGGTTAGGGTTAGGATTAGGGTTTAGGGTTAGGGTTAGGGTTAGGTTTGGTGTTATGGTTAGGTTTAGTGTTAGGGTTAGGGTTGGTGTTAGGTTTAGGGTTAGGGTTAGGGTTAGTGTTAGGGTTAGGGTTGGTGTTAGGGTTAGGGTTAGGGTTAGGGTTAGGGTTAGGGTTAGGGTTAGGATTAGGGTTAGGGTTGGTGTTACGGTTAGGGTTAGGGTTAGGGTTAGTGTTAGGGTTGGTGTTAGGGTTAGGGTTAGGGTTAGGGTTAGGGTTGGTGTTAGGTATAGGGTTAGGGTTAGGGTTAGGGTTAATGTTGGTGTTAGGGTTAGGGTTAGTGTTAGGGTTAGTGTTAGGGTTAGGGTTAGTGTTAGGGTTAGGGTTAGGGTTAGGGTTCATGTTAGGGTTAGGGTTAGGGTTAGGGTTAGGGTTAGGGTTGGTGTTAGGGTTAGGGTTAGGTTTAGAGTTAGGGTTAGGGTTAGGGTTAGGGTTGGTGTTAGGGTTAGGGTTAGGGTTAGGGTTAGGGTTGGTGTTAGGGTTAGGGTTAGGTTTAGAGTTAGGGTTAGGGTTAGGGTTAGGGTTGGTGTTAGGGTTAGGGTTAGGGTTAGGGTTAGGGTTGGTGTTAGGGTTAGGGTTAGGGTTAGTGTTAGGGTTAGGGTTAGGGTTGGTGTTAGGTATAGGGTTAGGGTTATGTTTAGGGTTAGGGTTAGGGTTGGTGTTAGGGTTAGGGTTAGGGTTAGGGTTAGTGTTAGGGTTAGGGTTAGGGTTAGGGTTAGGATTAGGGTTAGGGTTGGTGTTAGGGTTAGGGTTAGGGTTAGGGTTAGTGTTGGTGTTAGGCATAGGGTTAGGGTTAGGGTTAGGGTTAGGGTTAGGGTTAGGGTTAGTGTTAGAGTTAGGGTTAGGGTTAGGGTTAGGGTTGGTGTTAGGGTTAGGGTTAGGGTTAGGGTTAGGGTTGGTGTTAGGGTTAGGGTTAGGGTTACTGTTAGGGTTAGGGTTAGGGTTAGGGTTGGTGTTAGGGTTAGGGTTAGGGTTAGGGTTAGGGTTAGTGTTAGGGTTAGGGTTAAGGTTAGGGTTAGGGTTGGTGTTAGGTATAGGGTTAGGGTTAGGGTTAGGGTTAGGGTTAGGGTTGGTGTTAGGGTTAGGGTTAGGGTTAGTGTTAGGGTTAGGGTTAGGGTTAGGGTTAGGATTAGGGTTAGGGTTGATGTTAGGGTTAGGGTTAGGGTTAGGGTTAGGGTTAGTGTTGGTGTTAGGCATAGGGTTAGGGTTAGAATTAGGGTTAGGGTTAGGGTTGGTGTTAGGGTTAGGGTTAGGGTTAGGGTTAGGGTTGGTGTTAGGGTTAGGGTTAGGGTTAGAGTTAGGGTTAGGGTTAGGGTTAGGGTTGGTGTTAGGGTTAGGGTTAGGGTTAGAGTTAGGGTTGGTGTTAGGGTTAGGGTTAGGGTTAGTGTTAGGGTTAGGGTTAGGGTTAGGGGTGGTGTTAGGGTTAGGGTTAGGGTTAGGGTTGGTGTTAGGGTTAGGGTTAGGGTTGGTGTTAGGTTTAGGGTTAGGGTTAGGGTTAGGGTTAGGGTTGGTGTTAGGGTTAGGGTTAGGGTTAGGGTTCGTGTTAGGCATAAGGTTAGGGTTAGGGTTAGGGTTAGGGTTGGTGTTAGGGTTAGGGTTAGGGTTAGGGTTAGTGTTGGTGTTAGGGTTAGTGTTAGGGTTAGGATTAGGGTTAGGGTTGGTGTTAGGGTTAGGGTTAGGTTTAGGTTTAGGGTTGGTGTTAGGGTTAGGGTTAGGGTTAGGGTTAGGGTTAGGGTTGGTGTTAGGGTTAGGGTTAGGGTTAGGGTTAGGGTTGGTGTTAGGTATAGGGTTAGGGTTAGGGTTAGGGTTAGGGTGAGGGTTGGTGTTAGGGTTAGAGTTAGGGTTAGGGTTAGGGTTGGTGTTAGGTATAGGGTTAGGGTTAGGGTTAGGGTTAGGGTTAGGGTTGGTGTTAGGGTTAGGGTTAGGGTTAGGGTTAGTGTTAGGGTTAGGGTTAGGGTTAGGGTTAGGTTACCCCGAGCACTACCCCTCGCCCTAGGCGTACGCCTAGCATTACCCCTGGTCCTACCACTACCCCTGGCCCTACAGCTCCCCCTACCCATAGGTCCACCCCCACCCCTACCCCTAGCCACAGCTCCCACTCCTGGCCCTAGGCGTACACCGAAGTTTACCTCGACACCCACCCCTTGCCCTATGCCTACCCCAGCGCTACGCCTACCGTTTCCACTAGCCATAGCTCTAGCCCTAGACCAACGCCCATGGCTCCCTCTCGTCCGAGGCCTAGAACTTGCCCGTCGCTGACCAGTACACCTTGCCCTTGTTAGGGTTAGGGTTAGGGTTAGGGTTAGGGTTTAGGGTTAGGGTTAGGGTTGGTGTTAGGGTTAGGGTTAGGGTTAGGGTTAGGATTGGTGTTAGGTATAGGGTTAGGGTTAGGGTTAGTGTTGGTGATAGGCTTAAGGTTAGGGTTAGGGTTAGGGTTGGTGTTAGGTATAGGGTTATGGTTAGGGTTAGGGTTAGGTTTAGGGTTGGTGTTAGGGTTAGGGTTAGGGTTAGGGTTAGGGTTGGTGTTAGGTATAGGGTTAGGGTTAGCATTAGGGTTAGGGTTAGGGTTGGTGTTAGGGTAAGGGTTTGGGTTAGGGTTACTAATAGGGTTAGGGTTAGTGTTAGGTTACCCCGAGCACTACCCCTCGCCCTAGGCCTACGCCTAGCACTACCTCTGGTCCCACCCCTACCCCTGTCCCTACAGCTCCCCCTACCCATAGGCCCACCCCCATCCCTACCCCTAGCCACAGCTCCCACTCCTGGTCCTAGGCCTACTCCGAGGTTTACCCCGACACCCACCCTTGCCCTTTGCCTACCCCAGCGCTACGCCTACCGCTCCGACTAGCCCTACCTCGGGCCCTAGACCAACGCCCAGTGCTCACTCTAGTCCGAGCCTAGCACTTGCCCGTCGCCAACCGGTACACCTTGCCCTACCGATAGCCAGTGCAGTAACCCGTGTCCTACGAAATCCCCCTGGACCCACCATTAGCCACACCCTAATCCAGCCCTACATCCTTTCGGAGTCCTAGGACTACCCGGAGCCCTCTTGTGACAGTTACGCCTAGCCCTCGGCCATCCCCTACCACTACCACTAGTCCTAGGCCTAAAATGAGCCCTAACCCTAACACTGCCCGTGGGCCTCTGCCAAACACTAGCCCTTCAACTAACCCTACCCCGAGCACCACTTCTCGCCCTAGGCCTACGCCTAGCACTACCTCTGGTCCTACCACTACCCCTGGCACTACAGCTCCCCCTACCCATAGGCCCACCCCCAACCCTACCACTAGCCACAGCTCCCACTCCTGGCCCTAGGCCTACTTCGAGGTTTACCTCGACACCCACCCCTTGCCCTATGCCTACCCCAGCGCTACGCCTACCGCTCTCACTAGCCCTAGCTCGGGCCCTAGACCAACGCACATGGCTCCTTCTAGTCCGAGGCCTAGAACTTGCCCGTCGCTGACCACTACATCTTGCCCTTGTTAGGGTTAGGGTTAGGGTTAGGGTTAGGGTTTGGGTTAGGATTAGGGTTTAGGGTTAGGGTTAGGGTTAGGGTTGGTGTTAGGGTTAGGGTTAGGGTTAGGGTTAGGGTTGGTGTTAGGTTTAGGGTTAGCGTTAGGGTTAGGGTTAGGGTTACGGTTAGGGTTGGTGTTAGGTTTAGGGTTAGAGTTAGGGTTAGGATTAGGGTTAGGGTTGGTGTTAGGTTTAGGGTTAGGGTTAGGGTTGGTGTTAGGGTTAGGGTTAGGGTTAGGGTTAGGGTTGGTGTTAGGTATACGGTTAGGGTTAGGGTTAGGGTTACGGTTATGGTTGGGGTTAGGGTTAGGGTTAGGGTTAGGGTTAGTGTTAGGGTTAGGGTTAGGGTTAGGGTTAGGATTAGGGTTTAGGGTTAGTGTTAGGGTTAGGTTTGGTGTTATGGTTAGGGTTAGGGTTAGGGTTAGGGTTGGTGTTAGGTTTAGGGTTAGGGTTAGGGTTAGGGTTAGGGTTGGTGTTAGGGTTAGGGTTAGGGTTAGGGTTAGGGTTAGGATTAGGGTTAGGGTTGGTGTTAGGGTTAGGGTTAGGGATAGGGTTAGGGTTAGGGTTGGTGTTAGGGTTAGGGTTAGGGTTAGGGTTAGGGTTGGTGTTAGGTATAGGGTTAGGGTTAGGGTTAGTGTTAGGGTTAGGGTTGGTGTTAGGGTTAGGGTTAGGGTTAGGGTTAGGGTTAGTGTTAGGGTTAGGGATAGGGTTAGGGTTAGGATTAGGTTTAGGGTTGGTGTTAGGGTTAGGGTTAGGGTTAGGGTTGGTGTTAGGGTTAGGGTT